>NW_027328780.1:240628-363451 GCF_048564905.1 Vicugna pacos
ACAGGGAGCCACACTTCTCTGACGGGAACCGTCTTTACTCCGGCAGAGAGCTCAGTTTTCCAGGAATAAGTATGGAGAAAAAGTGTGCCGTGATGGTTTAGCAGTTCAAAGCGGAAGCCCGTCTTAGAGACGGGAAAAACATGCTTCTCAATGAAGTCGAGGTATGGCACGAAGCAGGAGGAAGTTTAAGGAAATCTCTCTTAATATCCATTCACCAGACAAGACTAGCCAGTCCTAAAAAGGCAGCACGTTAAATCAAGGAAGATCCCTGCTTCCTTTCTGGGGCGGGAGGGGGGCGGGGGGACACGAGAAACAATGCCGCATTTTAAAACGAGCCTTGGGGCCCTAGATACGGAGAGTGTTGTTGGGTGTTGAGGCTGAGAGGTGTTGCTGAGGAGAACATAAAGCTGCGTATAGACTGGTATGGGTTCCAAGTCTACCGCTGGAAAAAAATTAGCCAATCATGAGTCCATTTGATTGGGAAAGAAGTAAATAACTCAAAAATGGGAAAGACATGGGATTAAATAGCGGTAGCGAGCAATTAAATCCAAGATGTTTATACCTATATTTTCATTGCGAATGCAACAGACTGAAAGCAACTGTCTAAAAAGCAGTCACTGTAGCCCGCGCAGGCGCACACACGCACACAATGGGGAACAGCAGAGAGGTAAAATATGCTAAATGTATCATGATTGAGAAACAAGATCTAATAGATTATCCCGTTTTTGAGACTGTTATAGCAATACTGGTCCAATTATACATAAAGTTATGAACTTAGAGATGACTTATTAAAACTTAGAGGGAATTTTAATTGGAAGACAATATAGCTTCCAAATCATTGAAGAGAAAACTAACCTCAAAAAAATTAATCAATGCAGCTAAGATGGAGTAACGGAGACCGTATTTACCATCGTAGGATAGACCCCAATGTGGATAAAATCTATGAAGCAATGCTTCTTAAGCCATGTGAAAACGATCATCCACTAGGACCTCGTCCTGCCGCCTCCATACCCAGGCTGCTAGGCCTCCTACTGCCACTACCAAGGATGTCCACCAGGTGGCGACATTGCCCCCCTCTGCTCCTGCTGCAGAGCCAGTCCTGAGCAGCCCTGCTCCAGGTTTTGGCAGGCCGCTCCCAGAAGCGCGCTCGTGGGCCTTGCTCCCTTTTAGCCACCAGCAAAGGGATCGAGGATGAGCACTGAGCCTCCTTACTCATCGAAGATCTAGGAACCTATCTGATTTCTGAGCAGCCCTTTACCCTCGTCTGCCGTCAGGTACTCTCCACCCGACTTGCAGAGTCCGCGGCTTGGGCAGCCTGCACGCTGGCCCCGGCCCGTCAGAATCTCTTCCCCCCACCCCCACCCCACCCCCACCCCCACCCCACCCCCCGGCCAAGAGGCCACGCGCGGTCGTGAGCAGGGCTCCAGGCCTCTGGAGCCGCGCCGCTTGGACTGCGTCCTGGCCCTGGGCTCGCGAGCTCCATGCCCTTGGCTGAGTCACTTAACATCTCTAAGCTAGTTTCCTCATCAGTACAATGAGGGCATAATCGGTATGGGAGGGGGGGGGAATCAGAATCTGGGGGGGACTACATTTCTGGTGATTGAAGATTATTTTCAGTTTGAATTATACAGTGAGGGACACCATACAGTTTTTACTACTGCAGACTTCTGAAGGACAGCTTCTAGTATTCTTAAAACTAATGCATGCACGTACACACAAACACACGTGCACACACACTGACTCTGCTCCGCCTACATCCCCACGCACACACACACGGAGTCACGGACCACACACACCCCCACAACATACACACAACCACACACGTCCTCAGGCGCGCGCACACACACGCAAAGTCACTGTCACGTGCCACACACGTCCAGGCTCAACTTTAGAATTCCCAGACTCAGGGGAGTCCTGCAAAGAAAGCGACAGTGCGGGGAGAGCCGATTCCCAGTCTCTGACCGCCAGCCTGACCCTTTTCTTCCCAATGCTGGGTCCATCCCATGCCCCAAGGGGCCTTGGATGTGCACAGGGGGACACTCAGACCTCACATCCGGGCTCTGTCCGTAACCTCCATGCCAACAGCTGCCCGTTGGCCTCTCTGTGAGTCCTGGGATGCTGAACTCCGGGGAGAGCCGGTGCAGAAACTACAAGTGGGTCAGGGGCTGCTGGGGCAGGGCATTCGGGGTCCTGGGATTCCAGAGCACGGGGTGGAGCCAATGGGCGTGTCCCCTTGGCCCTGCTGACTCCACCCCGTAGAGGGCGTGGCCAGAGGGAGTGTCAGGGCCAGAGGGACCCTCTGTAGTTCAGGACCCAGGACAGCGCGGGGGGGGTGTCGGGGGTGGGGGTTGGGGGGCCGCCCCTTGCCGTGGTCTAAGGGCAGAAGCCCTAAGGAAGGGCCGGAGGAGGCTGTAAGGTATCCTCACTGCCATCAATTAAAAAAAAAAGCAAAAGCCCGCCGCAGGCGAGGGTGGGGAGGGTTTTGCTAGAACAAGGGAAGACGCTCGCAGAGGTCTGGCCGCAGAGGGCTGGGGGGCTTGCCAGGCTGATGAGGAACCGAGAGGCCGTCGGCCTCTAAACTCCACACGAATTCCTCCGGGTGACCCTGAGATGCAGGGAGACACGGAAAGCACGGTAAACACAGGCCGGAAGCTCAGCAGCCTGTTGCTTGCTTCACCGTCCGTCTGGCGTCCCCTCTGCTAGCAAGCAGCCTTTACCGCATCACCCACGGCTGACCCGGCTCAGGATTCCAGCTGATGTTCCACGGGTGGCATCACTTGCTGGTGACACGAAGCAGGCACGTTAGCCACCTCCCAAACCCTGAGGCTCCTCCTGGGAGGAGCCTGCGGGCCCCCAGTCCAGCCTCTGCGCCACGATGCTCCTTAGTGCCGCTCCCGGTTCGCTGCCCCGGCCTCTAGCTCTGGCCGGAACCTCGCTGGATTGGCGATAAATGGCACCCATGCACCACGTGTAAGCTTGGGGTCCAGATGTGACCATGGCTCGTCTCTTCTTCCCATCGATTGGGGGATTGTTCGGGCTTCGTGTCATCGTGTTGGCAGGAAGGCCAGCACCGCCCCCCTGAGACCTCCCTGAAGACACATAGAAACATAGGACACAACGCAGCCCATCTCTTTGTTTTAAAACACCTTTACAGGGCTACGATTTCTGTTCCGTCAATTAGACACATCTCACGTGTAGTATTTGATCAATTTTCATACATGTCTACACCCAGAAAGCCATCGCCACAATCAAGAGAGCTAACATGTCCACCACTCCCCAAGACGGGCAATTTTCCGATTCCCATATTTACCCCTTCCCACCGCCGTCCCTCCCTGGTAACCATAAGTTTGTTTCTCTATGTCTGTGGCTCTATTTGTCTTTTGCAGTTAAGATCATTTCTGTCTTTTTTCCTTAGATTTCACATGGAAGTTGTGTCATGCGGCATTTTTCTCTCTTCTGGCTTACTTCACTCAGAATGACTATCTCTGTGCCCAACCATGTTGCCGCAAATGGCATGGTTCCACCCTTTTTCACGGCTGTGTAGTATTCCGCGGCATAAAAAGACAACTACTTCTTTATCCAGTCACCAGTCGTTAGATGTTGGGGTTAGTTCCACGTCCTGGCTAGTACAAATAGGGCTGCTGTGAGCATTGAGGTGCATGGGACTTTTTGAGTTAGAGTTTTCTCTTGACATATCCCCAGGCGTGGGAAGGCTGGATCATCAGGTAAGTCCATTTGTAGGTTTTTAAGGAACCTCCATCCCGTCTTCTCTAGTGACAATGCAGCCCGTCTTCCTGAAGCAGAGCCATGCTCACAAAGTAACGGATATTCCTAGAGGTCAGACATGACGTGCATTCAGCTTGGCCTGTTCCAGAAGAAGAGGGCAGTCTGGCAGGGCTGGAGGAGAGTGACCAGGGGAGTGTGGGACAGGCAGGATTCACACCACGTGGGGACATGACAGGCTGGGATAAGGAGCCTGGGCTTCCAGTCATGCCTTGGTAAGCATGGGGCACTGGTTCCAGGACTCCCCACAGATGCCAAAATCCATGGATGCTGATGCCTCTTATACAAAAGGACATAGGACTTTATTTTTTACATACAGACGTATTTTTCTTCCACGTTGTTGTCGTTTTTACAATGTTGTGTCGAATGCCAGTCTAGAGCACAATTTTCCACTTATGCATAAACATACCCATACAGTCATTGTCACATTCTCTTTCGCTGTGTCCTCCTGTGTACTTTAAATCATCTCTAGGTGACGCGCGGCATGCAAGGCAACGTGAATGCTATGTAAGCGGTTGCCGGTGTGTGGCAAGTTCAATTGTCGCTTTTCGAAACTTTCCGTTTTTTCCCGAATATTTTCAACCCACAGTTAGTTGAATCGGCTGGATCGGGGGAGCCCCTAGATACAGAGAACCCCCAAGCCCTTCCCACCTCGGAAATTTCCACTGGAAGCGCTGAAGGGGCCCAAAGAGAGGACAAGAGCGCCCTCTAGCGGCTGCAAACGCTGAGGCATTCCTTCAGCCTATGCAGCGCGGGAGAGAAGGTTTCGGGCCGACTAGCGCAAAAGGAGGGCCCGCCTGGACAGGAAGGAGGAAGGACGACAGCGGAAGCCAGCTCGCACCCTTCCTGGAGCTAGCTGGTTGCAGTGAGGGACGCCGAGGAACTGGGGACACGTCGCGTGGGGAGGCGGGGGGGCAATCCTGGCGGCCAGGAGCAGGGTTCACACAGCTGGCACCCAGTTTGCACGATCAAAATGACAAGGAGAGGGGGTGGGGGGAAGGGGCTGCCTCAGCACCGGGATCCTGACAAGGGCCATAGCGCCGCGACCTCAGCTAATGCGGCTCCCCTGCTAAGCCAGAAAAAGGAAACTGTGAGGCAAGATACTGCAGATTCCACCGCAGCCACACGGATGACTAGATCTCTAACCTGACAAAATGGAACCCTCGGAAACAGGAATCTTCCCTTTCTTCTACATTTTGACCTTGGGACAGGGAGCCACACTTCTCTGACGGGAACCGTCTTTACTCCGGCAGAGAGCTCAGTTTTCCAGGAATAAGTATGGAGAAAAAGTGTGCCGTGATGGTTTAGCAGTTCAAAGCGGAAGCCCGTCTTAGAGACGGGAAAAACATGCTTCTCAATGAAGTCGAGGTATGGCACGAAGCAGGAGGAAGTTTAAGGAAATCTCTCTTAATATCCATTCACCAGACAAGACTAGCCAGTCCTAAAAAGGCAGCACGTTAAATCAAGGAAGATCCCTGCTTCCTTTCTGGGGCGGGAGGGGGGCGGGGGGACACGAGAAACAATGCCGCATTTTAAAACGAGCCTTGGGGCCCTAGATACGGAGAGTGTTGTTGGGTGTTGAGGCTGAGAGGTGTTGCTGAGGAGAACATAAAGCTGCGTATAGACTGGTATGGGTTCCAAGTCTACCGCTGGAAAAAAATTAGCCAATCATGAGTCCATTTGATTGGGAAAGAAGTAAATAACTCAAAAATGGGAAAGACATGGGATTAAATAGCGGTAGCGAGCAATTAAATCCAAGATGTTTATACCTATATTTTCATTGCGAATGCAACAGACTGAAAGCAACTGTCTAAAAAGCAGTCACTGTAGCCCGCGCAGGCGCACACACGCACACAATGGGGAACAGCAGAGAGGTAAAATATGCTAAATGTATCATGATTGAGAAACAAGATCTAATAGATTATCCCGTTTTTGAGACTGTTATAGCAATACTGGTCCAATTATACATAAAGTTATGAACTTAGAGATGACTTATTAAAACTTAGAGGGAATTTTAATTGGAAGACAATATAGCTTCCAAATCATTGAAGAGAAAACTAACCTCAAAAAAATTAATCAATGCAGCTAAGATGGAGTAACGGAGACCGTATTTACCATCGTAGGATAGACCCCAATGTGGATAAAATCTATGAAGCAATGCTTCTTAAGCCATGTGAAAACGATCATCCACTAGGACCTCGTCCTGCCGCCTCCATACCCAGGCTGCTAGGCCTCCTACTGCCACTACCAAGGATGTCCACCAGGTGGCGACATTGCCCCCCTCTGCTCCTGCTGCAGAGCCAGTCCTGAGCAGCCCTGCTCCAGGTTTTGGCAGGCCGCTCCCAGAAGCGCGCTCGTGGGCCTTGCTCCCTTTTAGCCACCAGCAAAGGGATCGAGGATGAGCACTGAGCCTCCTTACTCATCGAAGATCTAGGAACCTATCTGATTTCTGAGCAGCCCTTTACCCTCGTCTGCCGTCAGGTACTCTCCACCCGACTTGCAGAGTCCGCGGCTTGGGCAGCCTGCACGCTGGCCCCGGCCCGTCAGAATCTCTTCCCCCCACCCCCACCCCACCCCCACCCCCACCCCACCCCCCGGCCAAGAGGCCACGCGCGGTCGTGAGCAGGGCTCCAGGCCTCTGGAGCCGCGCCGCTTGGACTGCGTCCTGGCCCTGGGCTCGCGAGCTCCATGCCCTTGGCTGAGTCACTTAACATCTCTAAGCTAGTTTCCTCATCAGTACAATGAGGGCATAATCGGTATGGGAGGGGGGGGGAATCAGAATCTGGGGGGGACTACATTTCTGGTGATTGAAGATTATTTTCAGTTTGAATTATACAGTGAGGGACACCATACAGTTTTTACTACTGCAGACTTCTGAAGGACAGCTTCTAGTATTCTTAAAACTAATGCATGCACGTACACACAAACACACGTGCACACACACTGACTCTGCTCCGCCTACATCCCCACGCACACACACACGGAGTCACGGACCACACACACCCCCACAACATACACACAACCACACACGTCCTCAGGCGCGCGCACACACACGCAAAGTCACTGTCACGTGCCACACACGTCCAGGCTCAACTTTAGAATTCCCAGACTCAGGGGAGTCCTGCAAAGAAAGCGACAGTGCGGGGAGAGCCGATTCCCAGTCTCTGACCGCCAGCCTGACCCTTTTCTTCCCAATGCTGGGTCCATCCCATGCCCCAAGGGGCCTTGGATGTGCACAGGGGGACACTCAGACCTCACATCCGGGCTCTGTCCGTAACCTCCATGCCAACAGCTGCCCGTTGGCCTCTCTGTGAGTCCTGGGATGCTGAACTCCGGGGAGAGCCGGTGCAGAAACTACAAGTGGGTCAGGGGCTGCTGGGGCAGGGCATTCGGGGTCCTGGGATTCCAGAGCACGGGGTGGAGCCAATGGGCGTGTCCCCTTGGCCCTGCTGACTCCACCCCGTAGAGGGCGTGGCCAGAGGGAGTGTCAGGGCCAGAGGGACCCTCTGTAGTTCAGGACCCAGGACAGCGCGGGGGGGTGTCGGGGGTGGGGGTTGGGGGGCCGCCCCTTGCCGTGGTCTAAGGGCAGAAGCCCTAAGGAAGGGCCGGAGGAGGCTGTAAGGTATCCTCACTGCCATCAATTAAAAAAAAAAGCAAAAGCCCGCCGCAGGCGAGGGTGGGGAGGGTTTTGCTAGAACAAGGGAAGACGCTCGCAGAGGTCTGGCCGCAGAGGGCTGGGGGGCTTGCCAGGCTGATGAGGAACCGAGAGGCCGTCGGCCTCTAAACTCCACACGAATTCCTCCGGGTGACCCTGAGATGCAGGGAGACACGGAAAGCACGGTAAACACAGGCCGGAAGCTCAGCAGCCTGTTGCTTGCTTCACCGTCCGTCTGGCGTCCCCTCTGCTAGCAAGCAGCCTTTACCGCATCACCCACGGCTGACCCGGCTCAGGATTCCAGCTGATGTTCCACGGGTGGCATCACTTGCTGGTGACACGAAGCAGGCACGTTAGCCACCTCCCAAACCCTGAGGCTCCTCCTGGGAGGAGCCTGCGGGCCCCCAGTCCAGCCTCTGCGCCACGATGCTCCTTAGTGCCGCTCCCGGTTCGCTGCCCCGGCCTCTAGCTCTGGCCGGAACCTCGCTGGATTGGCGATAAATGGCACCCATGCACCACGTGTAAGCTTGGGGTCCAGATGTGACCATGGCTCGTCTCTTCTTCCCATCGATTGGGGGATTGTTCGGGCTTCGTGTCATCGTGTTGGCAGGAAGGCCAGCACCGCCCCCCTGAGACCTCCCTGAAGACACATAGAAACATAGGACACAACGCAGCCCATCTCTTTGTTTTAAAACACCTTTACAGGGCTACGATTTCTGTTCCGTCAATTAGACACATCTCACGTGTAGTATTTGATCAATTTTCATACATGTCTACACCCAGAAAGCCATCGCCACAATCAAGAGAGCTAACATGTCCACCACTCCCCAAGACGGGCAATTTTCCGATTCCCATATTTACCCCTTCCCACCGCCGTCCCTCCCTGGTAACCATAAGTTTGTTTCTCTATGTCTGTGGCTCTATTTGTCTTTTGCAGTTAAGATCATTTCTGTCTTTTTTCCTTAGATTTCACATGGAAGTTGTGTCATGCGGCATTTTTCTCTCTTCTGGCTTACTTCACTCAGAATGACTATCTCTGTGTCCAACCATGTTGCCGCAAATGGCATGGTTCCATCCTTTTTCACGGCTGTGTAGTATTCCGCGGCATAAAAAGACAACTACTTCTTTATCCAGTCACCAGTCGTTAGATGTTGGGGTTAGTTCCACGTCCTGGCTAATACAAATAGGGCTGCTGTGAGCATTGAGGTGCATGGGACTTTTTGAGTTAGAGTTTTCTCTTGACATATCCCCAGGCGTGGGAAGGCTGGATCATCAGGTAAGTCCATTTGTAGGTTTTTAAGGAACCTCCATCCCGTCTTCTCTAGTGACAATGCAGCCCGTCTTCCTGAAGCAGAGCCATGCTCACAAAGTAACGGATATTCCTAGAGGTCAGACATGACGTGCATTCAGCTTGGCCTGTTCCAGAAGAAGAGGGCAGTCTGGCAGGGCTGGAGGAGAGTGACCAGGGGAGTGTGGGACAGGCAGGATTCACACCACGTGGGGACATGACAGGCTGGGATAAGGAGCCTGGGCTTCAGTCATGCCTTGGTAAGCATGGGGCACTGGTTCCAGGACTCCCCACAGATGCCAAAATCCATGGATGCTGATGCCTCTTATACAAAAGGACATAGGACTTTATTTTTACATACAGACGTATTTTTCTTCCACGTTGTTGTCGTTTTTACAATGTTGTGTCGAATGCCAGTCTAGAGCACAATTTTCCACTTATGCATAAACATACCCATACAGTCATTGTCACATTCTCTTTCGCTGTGTCCTCCTGTGTACTTTAAATCATCTCTAGGTGACGCGCGGCATGCAAGGCAACGTGAATGCTATGTAAGCGGTTGCCGGTGTGTGGCAAGTTCAATTGTCGCTTTTCGAAACTTTCCGTTTTTTCCCGAATATTTTCAACCCACAGTTAGTTGAATCGGCTGGATCGGGAGCCCCTAGATACAGAGAACCCCCAAGCCCTTCCCACCTCGGAAATTTCCACTGGAAGCGCTGAAGGGGCCCAAAGAGAGGACAAGAGCGCCCTCTAGCGGCTGCAAACGCTGAGGCATTCCTTCAGCCTATGCAGCGCGGGAGAGAAGGTTTCGGGCCGACTAGCGCAAAAGGAGGGCCCGCCTGGACAGGAAGGAGGAAGGACGACAGCGGAAGCCAGCTCGCACCCTTCCTGGAGCTAGCTGGTTGCAGTGAGGGACGCCGAGGAACTGGGGACACGTCGCGTGGGGAGGCGGGGGGGCAATCCTGGCGGCCAGGAGCAGGGTTCACACAGCTGGCACCCAGTTTGCACGATCAAAATGACAAGGAGAGGGGGTGGGGGGAAGGGGCTGCCTCAGCACCGGGATCCTGACAAGGGCCATAGCGCCGCGACCTCAGCTAATGCGGCTCCCCTGCTAAGCCAGAAAAAGGAAACTGTGAGGCAAGATACTGCAGATTCCACCGCAGCCCCCCCCCCCCCACGGATGACTAGATCTCTAACCTGACAAAATGGAACCCTCGGAAACAGGAATCTTCCCTTTCTTCTACATTTTGACCTTGGGACAGGGAGCCACACTTCTCTGACGGGAACCGTCTTTACTCCGGCAGAGAGCTCAGTTTTCCAGGAATAAGTATGGAGAAAAAGTGTGCCGTGATGGTTTAGCAGTTCAAAGCGGAAGCCCGTCTTAGAGACGGGAAAAACATGCTTCTCAATGAAGTCGAGGTATGGCACGAAGCAGGAGGAAGTTTAAGGAAATCTCTCTTAATATCCATTCACCAGACAAGACTAGCCAGTCCTAAAAAGGCAGCACGTTAAATCAAGGAAGATTCCTGCTTCCTTTCTGGGGCGGGAGGGGGGCGGGGGGACACGAGAAACAATGCCGCATTTTAAAACGAGCCTTGGGGCCCTAGATACGGAGAGTGTTGTTGGGTGTTGAGGCTGAGAGGTGTTGCTGAGGAGAACATAAAGCTGCGTATAGACTGGTATGGGTTCCAAGTCTACCGCTGGAAAAAAATTAGCCAATCATGAGTCCATTTGATTGGGAAAGAAGTAAATAACTCAAAAATGGGAAAGACATGGGATTAAATAGCGGTAGCGAGCAATTAAATCCAAGATGTTTATACCTATATTTTCATTGCGAATGCAACAGACTGAAAGCAACTGTCTAAAAAGCAGTCACTGTAGCCCGCGCAGGCGCACACACGCACACAATGGGGAACAGCAGAGAGGTAAAATATGCTAAATGTATCATGATTGAGAAACAAGATCTAATAGATTATCCCGTTTTTGAGACTGTTATAGCAATACTGGTCCAATTATACATAAAGTTATGAACTTAGAGATGACTTATTAAAACTTAGAGGGAATTTTAATTGGAAGACAATATAGCTTCCAAATCATTGAAGAGAAAACTAACCTCAAAAAAATTAATCAATGCAGCTAAGATGGAGTAACGGAGACCGTATTTACCATCGTAGGATAGACCCCAATGTGGATAAAATCTATGAAGCAATGCTTTTTAAGCCATGTGAAAACGATCATCCACTAGGACCTCGTCCTGCCGCCTCCATACCCAGGCTGCTAGGCCTCCTACTGCCACTACCAAGGATGTCCACCAGGTGGCGACATTGCCCCCCCTCTGCTCCTGCTGCAGAGCCAGTCCTGAGCAGCCCTGCTCCAGGTTTTGGCAGGCCGCTCCCAGAAGCGCGCTCGTGGGCCTTGCTCCCTTTTAGCCACCAGCAAAGGGATCGAGGATGAGCACTGAGCCTCCTTACTCATCGAAGATCTAGGAACCTATCTGATTTCTGAGCAGCCCTTTACCCTCGTCTGCCGTCAGGTACTCTCCACCCGACTTGCAGAGTCCGCGGCTTGGGCAGCCTGCACGCTGGCCCCGGCCCGTCAGAATCTCTTCCCCCCACCCCCACCCCCACCCCACCCCACCCCACCCCCCGGCCCACGCGCGGTCGTGAGCAGGGCTCCAGGCCTCTGGAGCCGCGCCGCTTGGACTGCGTCCTGGCCCTGGGCTCGCGAGCTCCATGCCCTTGGCTGAGTCACTTAACATCTCTAAGCTAGTTTCCTCATCAGTACAATGAGGGCATAATCGGTATGGGAGGGGGGGGAATCAGAATCTGGGGGGGACTACATTTCTGGTGATTGAAGATTATTTTCAGTTTGAATTATACAGTGAGGGACACCATACAGTTTTTACTACTGCAGACTTCTGAAGGACAGCTTCTAGTATTCTTAAAACTAATGCATGCACGTACACACAAACACACGTGCACACACACTGACTCTGCTCCGCCTACATCCCCACGCACACACACACGGAGTCATGGACCACACACACCCCCACAACATACACACAACCACACACGTCCTCAGGCGCGCGCACACACACGCAAAGTCACTGTCACGTGCCACACACGTCCAGGCTCAACTTTAGAATTCCCAGACTCAGGGGAGTCCTGCAAAGAAAGCGACAGTGCGGGGAGAGCCGATTCCCAGTCTCTGACCGCCAGCCTGACCCTTTTCTTCCCAATGCTGGGTCCATCCCATGCCCCAAGGGGCCTTGGATGTGCACAGGGGGACACTCAGACCTCACATCCGGGCTCTGTCCGTAACCTCCATGCCAACAGCTGCCCGTTGGCCTCTCTGTGAGTCCTGGGATGCTGAACTCCGGGGAGAGCCGGTGCAGAAACTACAAGTGGGTCAGGGGCTGCTGGGGCAGGGCATTCGGGGTCCTGGGATTCCAGAGCACGGGGTGGAGCCAATGGGCGTGTCCCCTTGGCCCTGCTGACTCCACCCCGTAGAGGGCGTGGCCAGAGGGAGTGTCAGGGCCAGAGGGACCCTCTGTAGTTCAGGACCCAGGACAGCGCGGGGGGGTGTCGGGGGTGGGGGTTGGGGGGCCGCCCCTTGCCGTGGTCTAAGGGCAGAAGCCCTAAGGAAGGGCCGGAGGAGGCTGTAAGGTATCCTCACTGCCATCAATTAAAAAAAAAAGCAAAAGCCCGCCGCAGGCGAGGGTGGGGAGGGTTTTGCTAGAACAAGGGAAGACGCTCGCAGAGGTCTGGCCGCAGAGGGCTGGCGGGCTTGCCAGGCTGATGAGGAACCGAGAGGCCGTCGGCCTCTAAACTCCACACGAATTCCTCCGGGTGACCCTGAGATGCAGGGAGACACGGAAAGCACGGTAAACACAGGCCGGAAGCTCAGCAGCCTGTTGCTTGCTTCACCGTCCGTCTGGCGTCCCCTCTGCTAGCAAGCAGCCTTTACCGCATCACCCACGGCTGACCCGGCTCAGGATTCCAGCTGATGTTCCACGGGTGGCATCACTTGCTGGTGACACGAAGCAGGCACGTTAGCCACCTCCCAAACCCTGAGGCTCCTCCTGGGAGGAGCCTGCGGGCCCCCAGTCCAGCCTCTGCGCCACGATGCTCCTTAGTGCCGCTCCCGGTTCGCTGCCCCGGCCTCTAGCTCTGGCCGGAACCTCGCTGGATTGGCGATAAATGGCACCCATGCACCACGTGTAAGCTTGGGGTCCAGATGTGACCATGGCTCGTCTCTTCTTCCCATCGATTGGGGGATTGTTCGGGCTTCGTGTCATCGTGTTGGCAGGAAGGCCAGCACCGCCCCCCTGAGACCTCCCTGAAGACACATAGAAACATAGGACACAACGCAGCCCATCTCTTTGTTTTAAAACACCTTTACAGGGCTACGATTTCTGTTCCGTCAATTAGACACATCTCACGTGTAGTATTTGATCAATTTTCATACATGTCTACACCCAGAAAGCCATCGCCACAATCAAGAGAGCTAACATGTCCACCACTCCCCAAGACGGGCAATTTTCCGATTCCCATATTTACCCCTTCCCACCGCCGTCCCTCCCTGGTAACCATAAGTTTGTTTCTCTATGTCTGTGGCTCTATTTGTCTTTTGCAGTTAAGATCATTTCTGTCTTTTTTCCTTAGATTTCACATGGAAGTTGTGTCATGCGGCATTTTTCTCTCTTCTGGCTTACTTCACTCAGAATGACTATCTCTGTGTCCAACCATGTTGCCGCAAATGGCATGGTTCCATCCTTTTTCACGGCTGTGTAGTATTCCGCGGCATAAAAAGACAACTACTTCTTTATCCAGTCACCAGTCGTTAGATGTTGGGGTTAGTTCCACGTCCTGGCTAATACAAATAGGGCTGCTGTGAGCATTGAGGTGCATGGGACTTTTTGAGTTAGAGTTTTCTCTTGACATATCCCCAGGCGTGGGAAGGCTGGATCATCAGGTAAGTCCATTTGTAGGTTTTTAAGGAACCTCCATCCCGTCTTCTCTAGTGACAATGCAGCCCGTCTTCCTGAAGCAGAGCCATGCTCACAAAGTAACGGATATTCCTAGAGGTCAGACATGACGTGCATTCAGCTTGGCCTGTTCCAGAAGAAGAGGGCAGTCTGGCAGGGCTGGAGGAGAGTGACCAGGGGAGTGTGGGACAGGCAGGATTCACACCACGTGGGGACATGACAGGCTGGGATAAGGAGCCTGGGCTTCCAGTCATGCCTTGGTAAGCATGGGGCACTGGTTCCAGGACTCCCCACAGATGCCAAAATCCATGGATGCTGATGCCTCTTATACAAAAGGACATAGGACTTTATTTTTTACATACAGACGTATTTTTCTTCCACGTTGTTGTCGTTTTTACAATGTTGTGTCGAATGCCAGTCTAGAGCACAATTTTCCACTTATGCATAAACATACCCATACAGTCATTGTCACATTCTCTTTCGCTGTGTCCTCCTGTGTACTTTAAATCATCTCTAGGTGACGCGCGGCATGCAAGGCAACGTGAATGCTATGTAAGCGGTTGCCGGTGTGTGGCAAGTTCAATTGTCGCTTTTCGAAACTTTCCGTTTTTTCCCGAATATTTTCAACCCACAGTTAGTTGAATCGGCTGGATCGGGAGCCCCTAGATACAGAGAACCCCCAAGCCCTTCCCACCTCGGAAATTTCCACTGGAAGCGCTGAAGGGGCCCAAAGAGAGGACAAGAGCGCCCTCTAGCGGCTGCAAACGCTGAGGCATTCCTTCAGCCTATGCAGCGCGGGAGAGAAGGTTTCGGGCCGACTAGCGCAAAAGGAGGGCCCGCCTGGACAGGAAGGAGGAAGGACGACAGCGGAAGCCAGCTCGCACCCTTCCTGGAGCTAGCTGGTTGCAGTGAGGGACGCCGAGGAACTGGGGACACGTCGCGTGGGGAGGCGGGGGGGGCAATCCTGGCGGCCAGGAGCAGGGTTCACACAGCTGGCACCCAGTTTGCACGATCAAAATGACAAGGAGAGGGGGTGGGGGGAAGGGGCTGCCTCAGCACCGGGATCCTGACAAGGGCCATAGCGCCGCGACCTCAGCTAATGCGGCTCCCCTGCTAAGCCAGAAAAAGGAAACTGTGAGGCAAGATACTGCAGATTCCACCGCAGCCACACGGATGACTAGATCTCTAACCTGACAAAATGGAACCCTCGGAAACAGGAATCTTCCCTTTCTTCTACATTTTGACCTTGGGACAGGGAGCCACACTTCTCTGACGGGAACCGTCTTTACTCCGGCAGAGAGCTCAGTTTTCCAGGAATAAGTATGGAGAAAAAGTGTGCCGTGATGGTTTAGCAGTTCAAAGCGGAAGCCCGTCTTAGAGACGGGAAAAACATGCTTCTCAATGAAGTCGAGGTATGGCACGAAGCAGGAGGAAGTTTAAGGAAATCTCTCTTAATATCCATTCACCAGACAAGACTAGCCAGTCCTAAAAAGGCAGCACGTTAAATCAAGGAAGATTCCTGCTTCCTTTCTGGGGCGGGAGGGGGGCGGGGGGACACGAGAAACAATGCCGCATTTTAAAACGAGCCTTGGGGCCCTAGATACGGAGAGTGTTGTTGGGTGTTGAGGCTGAGAGGTGTTGCTGAGGAGAACATAAAGCTGCGTATAGACTGGTATGGGTTCCAAGTCTACCGCTGGAAAAAAATTAGCCAATCATGAGTCCATTTGATTGGGAAAGAAGTAAATAACTCAAAAATGGGAAAGACATGGGATTAAATAGCGGTAGCGAGCAATTAAATCCAAGATGTTTATACCTATATTTTCATTGCGAATGCAACAGACTGAAAGCAACTGTCTAAAAAGCAGTCACTGTAGCCCGCGCAGGCGCACACACGCACACAATGGGGAACAGCAGAGAGGTAAAATATGCTAAATGTATCATGATTGAGAAACAAGATCTAATAGATTATCCCGTTTTTGAGACTGTTATAGCAATACTGGTCCAATTATACATAAAGTTATGAACTTAGAGATGACTTATTAAAACTTAGAGGGAATTTTAATTGGAAGACAATATAGCTTCCAAATCATTGAAGAGAAAACTAACCTCAAAAAAATTAATCAATGCAGCTAAGATGGAGTAACGGAGACCGTATTTACCATCGTAGGATAGACCCCAATGTGGATAAAATCTATGAAGCAATGCTTTTTAAGCCATGTGAAAACGATCATCCACTAGGACCTCGTCCTGCCGCCTCCATACCCAGGCTGCTAGGCCTCCTACTGCCACTACCAAGGATGTCCACCAGGTGGCGACATTGCCCCCCCTCTGCTCCTGCTGCAGAGCCAGTCCTGAGCAGCCCTGCTCCAGGTTTTGGCAGGCCGCTCCCAGAAGCGCGCTCGTGGGCCTTGCTCCCTTTTAGCCACCAGCAAAGGGATCGAGGATGAGCACTGAGCCTCCTTACTCATCGAAGATCTAGGAACCTATCTGATTTCTGAGCAGCCCTTTACCCTCGTCTGCCGTCAGGTACTCTCCACCCGACTTGCAGAGTCCGCGGCTTGGGCAGCCTGCACGCTGGCCCCGGCCCGTCAGAATCTCTTCCCCCCACCCCCACCCCACCCCCACCCCCCCCACCCCCCGGCCAAGAGGCCACGCGCGGTCGTGAGCAGGGCTCCAGGCCTCTGGAGCCGCGCCGCTTGGACTGCGTCCTGGCCCTGGGCTCGCGAGCTCCATGCCCTTGGCTGAGTCACTTAACATCTCTAAGCTAGTTTCCTCATCAGTACAATGAGGGCATAATCGGTATGGGAGGGGGGGGAATCAGAATCTGGGGGGGACTACATTTCTGGTGATTGAAGATTATTTTCAGTTTGAATTATACAGTGAGGGACACCATACAGTTTTTACTACTGCAGACTTCTGAAGGACAGCTTCTAGTATTCTTAAAACTAATGCATGCACGTACACACAAACACACGTGCACACACACTGACTCTGCTCCGCCTACATCCCCACGCACACACACACGGAGTCATGGACCACACACACCCCCACAACATACACACAACCACACACGTCCTCAGGCGCGCGCACACACACGCAAAGTCACTGTCACGTGCCACACACGTCCAGGCTCAACTTTAGAATTCCCAGACTCAGGGGAGTCCTGCAAAGAAAGCGACAGTGCGGGGAGAGCCGATTCCCAGTCTCTGACCGCCAGCCTGACCCTTTTCTTCCCAATGCTGGGTCCATCCCATGCCCCAAGGGGCCTTGGATGTGCACAGGGGGACACTCAGACCTCACATCCGGGCTCTGTCCGTAACCTCCATGCCAACAGCTGCCCGTTGGCCTCTCTGTGAGTCCTGGGATGCTGAACTCCGGGGAGAGCCGGTGCAGAAACTACAAGTGGGTCAGGGGCTGCTGGGGCAGGGCATTCGGGGTCCTGGGATTCCAGAGCACGGGGTGGAGCCAATGGGCGTGTCCCCTTGGCCCTGCTGACTCCACCCCGTAGAGGGCGTGGCCAGAGGGAGTGTCAGGGCCAGAGGGACCCTCTGTAGTTCAGGACCCAGGACAGCGCGGGGGGGTGTCGGGGGTGGGGGTTGGGGGGCCGCCCCTTGCCGTGGTCTAAGGGCAGAAGCCCTAAGGAAGGGCCGGAGGAGGCTGTAAGGTATCCTCACTGCCATCAATTAAAAAAAAAAGCAAAAGCCCGCCGCAGGCGAGGGTGGGGAGGGTTTTGCTAGAACAAGGGAAGACGCTCGCAGAGGTCTGGCCGCAGAGGGCTGGGGGGCTTGCCAGGCTGATGAGGAACCGAGAGGCCGTCGGCCTCTAAACTCCACACGAATTCCTCCGGGTGACCCTGAGATGCAGGGAGACACGGAAAGCACGGTAAACACAGGCCGGAAGCTCAGCAGCCTGTTGCTTGCTTCACCGTCCGTCTGGCGTCCCCTCTGCTAGCAAGCAGCCTTTACCGCATCACCCACGGCTGACCCGGCTCAGGATTCCAGCTGATGTTCCACGGGTGGCATCACTTGCTGGTGACACGAAGCAGGCACGTTAGCCACCTCCCAAACCCTGAGGCTCCTCCTGGGAGGAGCCTGCGGGCCCCCAGTCCAGCCTCTGCGCCACGATGCTCCTTAGTGCCGCTCCCGGTTCGCTGCCCCGGCCTCTAGCTCTGGCCGGAACCTCGCTGGATTGGCGATAAATGGCACCCATGCACCACGTGTAAGCTTGGGGTCCAGATGTGACCATGGCTCGTCTCTTCTTCCCATCGATTGGGGGATTGTTCGGGCTTCGTGTCATCGTGTTGGCAGGAAGGCCAGCACCGCCCCCCTGAGACCTCCCTGAAGACACATAGAAACATAGGACACAACGCAGCCCATCTCTTTGTTTTAAAACACCTTTACAGGGCTACGATTTCTGTTCCGTCAATTAGACACATCTCACGTGTAGTATTTGATCAATTTTCATACATGTCTACACCCAGAAAGCCATCGCCACAATCAAGAGAGCTAACATGTCCACCACTCCCCAAGACGGGCAATTTTCCGATTCCCATATTTACCCCTTCCCACCGCCGTCCCTCCCTGGTAACCATAAGTTTGTTTCTCTATGTCTGTGGCTCTATTTGTCTTTTGCAGTTAAGATCATTTCTGTCTTTTTTCCTTAGATTTCACATGGAAGTTGTGTCATGCGGCATTTTTCTCTCTTCTGGCTTACTTCACTCAGAATGACTATCTCTGTGTCCAACCATGTTGCCGCAAATGGCATGGTTCCATCCTTTTTCACGGCTGTGTAGTATTCCGCGGCATAAAAAGACAACTACTTCTTTATCCAGTCACCAGTCGTTAGATGTTGGGGTTAGTTCCACGTCCTGGCTAGTACAAATAGGGCTGCTGTGAGCATTGAGGTGCATGGGACTTTTTGAGTTAGAGTTTTCTCTTGACATATCCCCAGGCGTGGGAAGGCTGGATCATCAGGTAAGTCCATTTGTAGGTTTTTAAGGAACCTCCATCCCGTCTTCTCTAGTGACAATGCAGCCCGTCTTCCTGAAGCAGAGCCATGCTCACAAAGTAACGGATATTCCTAGAGGTCAGACATGACGTGCATTCAGCTTGGCCTGTTCCAGAAGAAGAGGGCAGTCTGGCAGGGCTGGAGGAGAGTGACCAGGGGAGTGTGGGACAGGCAGGATTCACACCACGTGGGGACATGACAGGCTGGGATAAGGAGCCTGGGCTTCCAGTCATGCCTTGGTAAGCATGGGGCACTGGTTCCAGGACTCCCCACAGATGCCAAAATCCATGGATGCTGATGCCTCTTATACAAAAGGACATAGGACTTTATTTTTTACATACAGACGTATTTTTCTTCCACGTTGTTGTCGTTTTTACAATGTTGTGTCGAATGCCAGTCTAGAGCACAATTTTCCACTTATGCATAAACATACCCATACAGTCATTGTCACATTCTCTTTCGCTGTGTCCTCCTGTGTACTTTAAATCATCTCTAGGTGACGCGCGGCATGCAAGGCAACGTGAATGCTATGTAAGCGGTTGCCGGTGTGTGGCAAGTTCAATTGTCGCTTTTCGAAACTTTCCGTTTTTTCCCGAATATTTTCAACCCACAGTTAGTTGAATCGGCTGGATCGGGAGCCCCTAGATACAGAGAACCCCCAAGCCCTTCCCACCTCGGAAATTTCCACTGGAAGCGCTGAAGGGGCCCAAAGAGAGGACAAGAGCGCCCTCTAGCGGCTGCAAACGCTGAGGCATTCCTTCAGCCTATGCAGCGCGGGAGAGAAGGTTTCGGGCCGACTAGCGCAAAAGGAGGGCCCGCCTGGACAGGAAGGAGGAAGGACGACAGCGGAAGCCAGCTCGCACCCTTCCTGGAGCTAGCTGGTTGCAGTGAGGGACGCCGAGGAACTGGGGACACGTCGCGTGGGGAGGCGGGGGGGCAATCCTGGCGGCCAGGAGCAGGGTTCACACAGCTGGCACCCAGTTTGCACGATCAAAATGACAAGGAGAGGGGGTGGGGGGAAGGGGCTGCCTCAGCACCGGGATCCTGACAAGGGCCATAGCGCCGCGACCTCAGCTAATGCGGCTCCCCTGCTAAGCCAGAAAAAGGAAACTGTGAGGCAAGATACTGCAGATTCCACCGCAGCCACACGGATGACTAGATCTCTAACCTGACAAAATGGAACCCTCGGAAACAGGAATCTTCCCTTTCTTCTACATTTTGACCTTGGGACAGGGAGCCACACTTCTCTGACGGGAACCGTCTTTACTCCGGCAGAGAGCTCAGTTTTCCAGGAATAAGTATGGAGAAAAAGTGTGCCGTGATGGTTTAGCAGTTCAAAGCGGAAGCCCGTCTTAGAGACGGGAAAAACATGCTTCTCAATGAAGTCGAGGTATGGCACGAAGCAGGAGGAAGTTTAAGGAAATCTCTCTTAATATCCATTCACCAGACAAGACTAGCCAGTCCTAAAAAGGCAGCACGTTAAATCAAGGAAGATTCCTGCTTCCTTTCTGGGGCGGGAGGGGGGCGGGGGGACACGAGAAACAATGCCGCATTTTAAAACGAGCCTTGGGGCCCTAGATACGGAGAGTGTTGTTGGGTGTTGAGGCTGAGAGGTGTTGCTGAGGAGAACATAAAGCTGCGTATAGACTGGTATGGGTTCCAAGTCTACCGCTGGAAAAAAATTAGCCAATCATGAGTCCATTTGATTGGGAAAGAAGTAAATAACTCAAAAATGGGAAAGACATGGGATTAAATAGCGGTAGCGAGCAATTAAATCCAAGATGTTTATACCTATATTTTCATTGCGAATGCAACAGACTGAAAGCAACTGTCTAAAAAGCAGTCACTGTAGCCCGCGCAGGCGCACACACGCACACAATGGGGAACAGCAGAGAGGTAAAATATGCTAAATGTATCATGATTGAGAAACAAGATCTAATAGATTATCCCGTTTTTGAGACTGTTATAGCAATACTGGTCCAATTATACATAAAGTTATGAACTTAGAGATGACTTATTAAAACTTAGAGGGAATTTTAATTGGAAGACAATATAGCTTCCAAATCATTGAAGAGAAAACTAACCTCAAAAAAATTAATCAATGCAGCTAAGATGGAGTAACGGAGACCGTATTTACCATCGTAGGATAGACCCCAATGTGGATAAAATCTATGAAGCAATGCTTTTTAAGCCATGTGAAAACGATCATCCACTAGGACCTCGTCCTGCCGCCTCCATACCCAGGCTGCTAGGCCTCCTACTGCCACTACCAAGGATGTCCACCAGGTGGCGACATTGCCCCCCCTCTGCTCCTGCTGCAGAGCCAGTCCTGAGCAGCCCTGCTCCAGGTTTTGGCAGGCCGCTCCCAGAAGCGCGCTCGTGGGCCTTGCTCCCTTTTAGCCACCAGCAAAGGGATCGAGGATGAGCACTGAGCCTCCTTACTCATCGAAGATCTAGGAACCTATCTGATTTCTGAGCAGCCCTTTACCCTCGTCTGCCGTCAGGTACTCTCCACCCGACTTGCAGAGAGTCCGCGGCTTGGGCAGCCTGCACGCTGGCCCCGGCCCGTCAGAATCTCTTCCCCCCACCCCCACCCCACCCCCACCCCACCCCACCCCCCGGCCAAGAGGCCACGCGCGGTCGTGAGCAGGGCTCCAGGCCTCTGGAGCCGCGCCGCTTGGACTGCGTCCTGGCCCTGGGCTCGCGAGCTCCATGCCCTTGGCTGAGTCACTTAACATCTCTAAGCTAGTTTCCTCATCAGTACAATGAGGGCATAATCGGTATGGGAGGGGGGGGAATCAGAATCTGGGGGGGACTACATTTCTGGTGATTGAAGATTATTTTCAGTTTGAATTATACAGTGAGGGACACCATACAGTTTTTACTACTGCAGACTTCTGAAGGACAGCTTCTAGTATTCTTAAAACTAATGCATGCACGTACACACAAACACACGTGCACACACACTGACTCTGCTCCGCCTACATCCCCACGCACACACACACGGAGTCACGGACCACACACACCCCCACAACATACACACAACCACACACGTCCTCAGGCGCGCGCACACACACGCAAAGTCACTGTCACGTGCCACACACGTCCAGGCTCAACTTTAGAATTCCCAGACTCAGGGGAGTCCTGCAAAGAAAGCGACAGTGCGGGGAGAGCCGATTCCCAGTCTCTGACCGCCAGCCTGACCCTTTTCTTCCCAATGCTGGGTCCATCCCATGCCCCAAGGGGCCTTGGATGTGCACAGGGGGACACTCAGACCTCACATCCGGGCTCTGTCCGTAACCTCCATGCCAACAGCTGCCCGTTGGCCTCTCTGTGAGTCCTGGGATGCTGAACTCCGGGGAGAGCCGGTGCAGAAACTACAAGTGGGTCAGGGGCTGCTGGGGCAGGGCATTCGGGGTCCTGGGATTCCAGAGCACGGGGTGGAGCCAATGGGCGTGTCCCCTTGGCCCTGCTGACTCCACCCCGTAGAGGGCGTGGCCAGAGGGAGTGTCAGGGCCAGAGGGACCCTCTGTAGTTCAGGACCCAGGACAGCGCGGGGGGGTGTCGGGGGTGGGGGTTGGGGGGCCGCCCCTTGCCGTGGTCTAAGGGCAGAAGCCCTAAGGAAGGGCCGGAGGAGGCTGTAAGGTATCCTCACTGCCATCAATTAAAAAAAAAAGCAAAAGCCCGCCGCAGGCGAGGGTGGGGAGGGTTTTGCTAGAACAAGGGAAGACGCTCGCAGAGGTCTGGCCGCAGAGGGCTGGGGGGCTTGCCAGGCTGATGAGGAACCGAGAGGCCGTCGGCCTCTAAACTCCACACGAATTCCTCCGGGTGACCCTGAGATGCAGGGAGACACGGAAAGCACGGTAAACACAGGCCGGAAGCTCAGCAGCCTGTTGCTTGCTTCACCGTCCGTCTGGCGTCCCCTCTGCTAGCAAGCAGCCTTTACCGCATCACCCACGGCTGACCCGGCTCAGGATTCCAGCTGATGTTCCACGGGTGGCATCACTTGCTGGTGACACGAAGCAGGCACGTTAGCCACCTCCCAAACCCTGAGGCTCCTCCTGGGAGGAGCCTGCGGGCCCCCAGTCCAGCCTCTGCGCCACGATGCTCCTTAGTGCCGCTCCCGGTTCGCTGCCCCGGCCTCTAGCTCTGGCCGGAACCTCGCTGGATTGGCGATAAATGGCACCCATGCACCACGTGTAAGCTTGGGGTCCAGATGTGACCATGGCTCGTCTCTTCTTCCCATCGATTGGGGGATTGTTCGGGCTTCGTGTCATCGTGTTGGCAGGAAGGCCAGCACCGCCCCCCTGAGACCTCCCTGAAGACACATAGAAACATAGGACACAACGCAGCCCATCTCTTTGTTTTAAAACACCTTTACAGGGCTACGATTTCTGTTCCGTCAATTAGACACATCTCACGTGTAGTATTTGATCAATTTTCATACATGTCTACACCCAGAAAGCCATCGCCACAATCAAGAGAGCTAACATGTCCACCACTCCCCAAGACGGGCAATTTTCCGATTCCCATATTTACCCCTTCCCACCGCCGTCCCTCCCTGGTAACCATAAGTTTGTTTCTCTATGTCTGTGGCTCTATTTGTCTTTTGCAGTTAAGATCATTTCTGTCTTTTTTCCTTAGATTTCACATGGAAGTTGTGTCATGCGGCATTTTTCTCTCTTCTGGCTTACTTCACTCAGAATGACTATCTCTGTGTCCAACCATGTTGCCGCAAATGGCATGGTTCCATCCTTTTTCACGGCTGTGTAGTATTCCGCGGCATAAAAAGACAACTACTTCTTTATCCAGTCACCAGTCGTTAGATGTTGGGGTTAGTTCCACGTCCTGGCTAGTACAAATAGGGCTGCTGTGAGCATTGAGGTGCATGGGACTTTTTGAGTTAGAGTTTTCTCTTGACATATCCCCAGGCGTGGGAAGGCTGGATCATCAGGTAAGTCCATTTGTAGGTTTTTAAGGAACCTCCATCCCGTCTTCTCTAGTGACAATGCAGCCCGTCTTCCTGAAGCAGAGCCATGCTCACAAAGTAACGGATATTCCTAGAGGTCAGACATGACGTGCATTCAGCTTGGCCTGTTCCAGAAGAAGAGGGCAGTCTGGCAGGGCTGGAGGAGAGTGACCAGGGGAGTGTGGGACAGGCAGGATTCACACCACGTGGGGACATGACAGGCTGGGATAAGGAGCCTGGGCTTCCAGTCATGCCTTGGTAAGCATGGGGCACTGGTTCCAGGACTCCCCACAGATGCCAAAATCCATGGATGCTGATGCCTCTTATACAAAAGGACATAGGACTTTATTTTTTACATACAGACGTATTTTTCTTCCACGTTGTTGTCGTTTTTACAATGTTGTGTCGAATGCCAGTCTAGAGCACAATTTTCCACTTATGCATAAACATACCCATACAGTCATTGTCACATTCTCTTTCGCTGTGTCCTCCTGTGTACTTTAAATCATCTCTAGGTGACGCGCGGCATGCAAGGCAACGTGAATGCTATGTAAGCGGTTGCCGGTGTGTGGCAAGTTCAATTGTCGCTTTTCGAAACTTTCCGTTTTTTCCCGAATATTTTCAACCCACAGTTAGTTGAATCGGCTGGATCGGGGGAGCCCCTAGATACAGAGAACCCCCAAGCCCTTCCCACCTCGGAAATTTCCACTGGAAGCGCTGAAGGGGCCCAAAGAGAGGACAAGAGCGCCCTCTAGCGGCTGCAAACGCTGAGGCATTCCTTCAGCCTATGCAGCGCGGGAGAGAAGGTTTCGGGCCGACTAGCGCAAAAGGAGGGCCCGCCTGGACAGGAAGGAGGAAGGACGACAGCGGAAGCCAGCTCGCACCCTTCCTGGAGCTAGCTGGTTGCAGTGAGGGACGCCGAGGAACTGGGGACACGTCGCGTGGGGAGGCGGGGGGGCAATCCTGGCGGCCAGGAGCAGGGTTCACACAGCTGGCACCCAGTTTGCACGATCAAAATGACAAGGAGAGGGGGTGGGGGGAAGGGGCTGCCTCAGCACCGGGATCCTGACAAGGGCCATAGCGCCGCGACCTCAGCTAATGCGGCTCCCCTGCTAAGCCAGAAAAAGGAAACTGTGAGGCAAGATACTGCAGATTCCACCGCAGCCACACGGATGACTAGATCTCTAACCTGACAAAATGGAACCCTCGGAAACAGGAATCTTCCCTTTCTTCTACATTTTGACCTTGGGACAGGGAGCCACACTTCTCTGACGGGAACCGTCTTTACTCCGGCAGAGAGCTCAGTTTTCCAGGAATAAGTATGGAGAAAAAGTGTGCCGTGATGGTTTAGCAGTTCAAAGCGGAAGCCCGTCTTAGAGACGGGAAAAACATGCTTCTCAATGAAGTCGAGGTATGGCACGAAGCAGGAGGAAGTTTAAGGAAATCTCTCTTAATATCCATTCACCAGACAAGACTAGCCAGTCCTAAAAAGGCAGCACGTTAAATCAAGGAAGATTCCTGCTTCCTTTCTGGGGCGGGAGGGGGGCGGGGGGACACGAGAAACAATGCCGCATTTTAAAACGAGCCTTGGGGCCCTAGATACGGAGAGTGTTGTTGGGTGTTGAGGCTGAGAGGTGTTGCTGAGGAGAACATAAAGCTGCGTATAGACTGGTATGGGTTCCAAGTCTACCGCTGGAAAAAAATTAGCCAATCATGAGTCCATTTGATTGGGAAAGAAGTAAATAACTCAAAAATGGGAAAGACATGGGATTAAATAGCGGTAGCGAGCAATTAAATCCAAGATGTTTATACCTATATTTTCATTGCGAATGCAACAGACTGAAAGCAACTGTCTAAAAAGCAGTCACTGTAGCCCGCGCAGGCGCACACACGCACACAATGGGGAACAGCAGAGAGGTAAAATATGCTAAATGTATCATGATTGAGAAACAAGATCTAATAGATTATCCCGTTTTTGAGACTGTTATAGCAATACTGGTCCAATTATACATAAAGTTATGAACTTAGAGATGACTTATTAAAACTTAGAGGGAATTTTAATTGGAAGACAATATAGCTTCCAAATCATTGAAGAGAAAACTAACCTCAAAAAAATTAATCAATGCAGCTAAGATGGAGTAACGGAGACCGTATTTACCATCGTAGGATAGACCCCAATGTGGATAAAATCTATGAAGCAATGCTTTTTAAGCCATGTGAAAACGATCATCCACTAGGACCTCGTCCTGCCGCCTCCATACCCAGGCTGCTAGGCCTCCTACTGCCACTACCAAGGATGTCCACCAGGTGGCGACATTGCCCCCCCTCTGCTCCTGCTGCAGAGCCAGTCCTGAGCAGCCCTGCTCCAGGTTTTGGCAGGCCGCTCCCAGAAGCGCGCTCGTGGGCCTTGCTCCCTTTTAGCCACCAGCAAAGGGATCGAGGATGAGCACTGAGCCTCCTTACTCATCGAAGATCTAGGAACCTATCTGATTTCTGAGCAGCCCTTTACCCTCGTCTGCCGTCAGGTACTCTCCACCCGACTTGCAGAGTCCGCGGCTTGGGCAGCCTGCACGCTGGCCCCGGCCCGTCAGAATCTCTTCCCCCCACCCCCACCCCACCCCCACCCCACCCCACCCCCCGGCCAAGAGGCCACGCGCGGTCGTGAGCAGGGCTCCAGGCCTCTGGAGCCGCGCCGCTTGGACTGCGTCCTGGCCCTGGGCTCGCGAGCTCCATGCCCTTGGCTGAGTCACTTAACATCTCTAAGCTAGTTTCCTCATCAGTACAATGAGGGCATAATCGGTATGGGAGGGGGGGGAATCAGAATCTGGGGGGGACTACATTTCTGGTGATTGAAGATTATTTTCAGTTTGAATTATACAGTGAGGGACACCATACAGTTTTTACTACTGCAGACTTCTGAAGGACAGCTTCTAGTATTCTTAAAACTAATGCATGCACGTACACACAAACACACGTGCACACACACTGACTCTGCTCCGCCTACATCCCCACGCACACACACACGGAGTCACGGACCACACACACCCCCACAACATACACACAACCACACACGTCCTCAGGCGCGCGCACACACACGCAAAGTCACTGTCACGTGCCACACACGTCCAGGCTCAACTTTAGAATTCCCAGACTCAGGGGAGTCCTGCAAAGAAAGCGACAGTGCGGGGAGAGCCGATTCCCAGTCTCTGACCGCCAGCCTGACCCTTTTCTTCCCAATGCTGGGTCCATCCCATGCCCCAAGGGGCCTTGGATGTGCACAGGGGGACACTCAGACCTCACATCCGGGCTCTGTCCGTAACCTCCATGCCAACAGCTGCCCGTTGGCCTCTCTGTGAGTCCTGGGATGCTGAACTCCGGGGAGAGCCGGTGCAGAAACTACAAGTGGGTCAGGGGCTGCTGGGGCAGGGCATTCGGGGTCCTGGGATTCCAGAGCACGGGGTGGAGCCAATGGGCGTGTCCCCTTGGCCCTGCTGACTCCACCCCGTAGAGGGCGTGGCCAGAGGGAGTGTCAGGGCCAGAGGGACCCTCTGTAGTTCAGGACCCAGGACAGCGCGGGGGGGTGTCGGGGGTGGGGGTTGGGGGGCCGCCCCTTGCCGTGGTCTAAGGGCAGAAGCCCTAAGGAAGGGCCGGAGGAGGCTGTAAGGTATCCTCACTGCCATCAATTAAAAAAAAAAGCAAAAGCCCGCCGCAGGCGAGGGTGGGGAGGGTTTTGCTAGAACAAGGGAAGACGCTCGCAGAGGTCTGGCCGCAGAGGGCTGGGGGGCTTGCCAGGCTGATGAGGAACCGAGAGGCCGTCGGCCTCTAAACTCCACACGAATTCCTCCGGGTGACCCTGAGATGCAGGGAGACACGGAAAGCACGGTAAACACAGGCCGGAAGCTCAGCAGCCTGTTGCTTGCTTCACCGTCCGTCTGGCGTCCCCTCTGCTAGCAAGCAGCCTTTACCGCATCACCCACGGCTGACCCGGCTCAGGATTCCAGCTGATGTTCCACGGGTGGCATCACTTGCTGGTGACACGAAGCAGGCACGTTAGCCACCTCCCAAACCCTGAGGCTCCTCCTGGGAGGAGCCTGCGGGCCCCCAGTCCAGCCTCTGCGCCACGATGCTCCTTAGTGCCGCTCCCGGTTCGCTGCCCCGGCCTCTAGCTCTGGCCGGAACCTCGCTGGATTGGCGATAAATGGCACCCATGCACCACGTGTAAGCTTGGGGTCCAGATGTGACCATGGCTCGTCTCTTCTTCCCATCGATTGGGGGATTGTTCGGGCTTCGTGTCATCGTGTTGGCAGGAAGGCCAGCACCGCCCCCCTGAGACCTCCCTGAAGACACATAGAAACATAGGACACAACGCAGCCCATCTCTTTGTTTTAAAACACCTTTACAGGGCTACGATTTCTGTTCCGTCAATTAGACACATCTCACGTGTAGTATTTGATCAATTTTCATACATGTCTACACCCAGAAAGCCATCGCCACAATCAAGAGAGCTAACATGTCCACCACTCCCCAAGACGGGCAATTTTCCGATTCCCATATTTACCCCTTCCCACCGCCGTCCCTCCCTGGTAACCATAAGTTTGTTTCTCTATGTCTGTGGCTCTATTTGTCTTTTGCAGTTAAGATCATTTCTGTCTTTTTTCCTTAGATTTCACATGGAAGTTGTGTCATGCGGCATTTTTCTCTCTTCTGGCTTACTTCACTCAGAATGACTATCTCTGTGTCCAACCATGTTGCCGCAAATGGCATGGTTCCATCCTTTTTCACGGCTGTGTAGTATTCCGCGGCATAAAAAGACAACTACTTCTTTATCCAGTCACCAGTCGTTAGATGTTGGGGTTAGTTCCACGTCCTGGCTAGTACAAATAGGGCTGCTGTGAGCATTGAGGTGCATGGGACTTTTTGAGTTAGAGTTTTCTCTTGACATATCCCCAGGCGTGGGAAGGCTGGATCATCAGGTAAGTCCATTTGTAGGTTTTTAAGGAACCTCCATCCCGTCTTCTCTAGTGACAATGCAGCCCGTCTTCCTGAAGCAGAGCCATGCTCACAAAGTAACGGATATTCCTAGAGGTCAGACATGACGTGCATTCAGCTTGGCCTGTTCCAGAAGAAGAGGGCAGTCTGGCAGGGCTGGAGGAGAGTGACCAGGGGAGTGTGGGACAGGCAGGATTCACACCACGTGGGGACATGACAGGCTGGGATAAGGAGCCTGGGCTTCCAGTCATGCCTTGGTAAGCATGGGGCACTGGTTCCAGGACTCCCCACAGATGCCAAAATCCATGGATGCTGATGCCTCTTATACAAAAGGACATAGGACTTTATTTTTTACATACAGACGTATTTTTCTTCCACGTTGTTGTCGTTTTTACAATGTTGTGTCGAATGCCAGTCTAGAGCACAATTTTCCACTTATGCATAAACATACCCATACAGTCATTGTCACATTCTCTTTCGCTGTGTCCTCCTGTGTACTTTAAATCATCTCTAGGTGACGCGCGGCATGCAAGGCAACGTGAATGCTATGTAAGCGGTTGCCGGTGTGTGGCAAGTTCAATTGTCGCTTTTCGAAACTTTCCGTTTTTTCCCGAATATTTTCAACCCACAGTTAGTTGAATCGGCTGGATCGGGGGAGCCCCTAGATACAGAGAACCCCCAAGCCCTTCCCACCTCGGAAATTTCCACTGGAAGCGCTGAAGGGGCCCAAAGAGAGGACAAGAGCGCCCTCTAGCGGCTGCAAACGCTGAGGCATTCCTTCAGCCTATGCAGCGCGGGAGAGAAGGTTTCGGGCCGACTAGCGCAAAAGGAGGGCCCGCCTGGACAGGAAGGAGGAAGGACGACAGCGGAAGCCAGCTCGCACCCTTCCTGGAGCTAGCTGGTTGCAGTGAGGGACGCCGAGGAACTGGGGACACGTCGCGTGGGGAGGCGGGGGGGCAATCCTGGCGGCCAGGAGCAGGGTTCACACAGCTGGCACCCAGTTTGCACGATCAAAATGACAAGGAGAGGGGGTGGGGGGAAGGGGCTGCCTCAGCACCGGGATCCTGACAAGGGCCATAGCGCCGCGACCTCAGCTAATGCGGCTCCCCTGCTAAGCCAGAAAAAGGAAACTGTGAGGCAAGATACTGCAGATTCCACCGCAGCCACACGGATGACTAGATCTCTAACCTGACAAAATGGAACCCTCGGAAACAGGAATCTTCCCTTTCTTCTACATTTTGACCTTGGGACAGGGAGCCACACTTCTCTGACGGGAACCGTCTTTACTCCGGCAGAGAGCTCAGTTTTCCAGGAATAAGTATGGAGAAAAAGTGTGCCGTGATGGTTTAGCAGTTCAAAGCGGAAGCCCGTCTTAGAGACGGGAAAAACATGCTTCTCAGTGAAGTCGAGGTATGGCACGAAGCAGGAGGAAGTTTAAGGAAATCTCTCTTAATATCCATTCACCAGACAAGACTAGCCAGTCCTAAAAAGGCAGCACGTTAAATCAAGGAAGATTCCTGCTTCCTTTCTGGGGCGGGAGGGGGGCGGGGGGACACGAGAAACAATGCCGCATTTTAAAACGAGCCTTGGGGCCCTAGATACGGAGAGTGTTGTTGGGTGTTGAGGCTGAGAGGTGTTGCTGAGGAGAACATAAAGCTGCGTATAGACTGGTATGGGTTCCAAGTCTACCGCTGGAAAAAAATTAGCCAATCATGAGTCCATTTGATTGGGAAAGAAGTAAATAACTCAAAAATGGGAAAGACATGGGATTAAATAGCGGTAGCGAGCAATTAAATCCAAGATGTTTATACCTATATTTTCATTGCGAATGCAACAGACTGAAAGCAACTGTCTAAAAAGCAGTCACTGTAGCCCGCGCAGGCGCACACACGCACACAATGGGGAACAGCAGAGAGGTAAAATATGCTAAATGTATCATGATTGAGAAACAAGATCTAATAGATTATCCCGTTTTTGAGACTGTTATAGCAATACTGGTCCAATTATACATAAAGTTATGAACTTAGAGATGACTTATTAAAACTTAGAGGGAATTTTAATTGGAAGACAATATAGCTTCCAAATCATTGAAGAGAAAACTAACCTCAAAAAAATTAATCAATGCAGCTAAGATGGAGTAACGGAGACCGTATTTACCATCGTAGGATAGACCCCAATGTGGATAAAATCTATGAAGCAATGCTTCTTAAGCCATGTGAAAACGATCATCCACTAGGACCTCGTCCTGCCGCCTCCATACCCAGGCTGCTAGGCCTCCTACTGCCACTACCAAGGATGTCCACCAGGTGGCGACATTGCCCCCCTCTGCTCCTGCTGCAGAGCCAGTCCTGAGCAGCCCTGCTCCAGGTTTTGGCAGGCCGCTCCCAGAAGCGCGCTCGTGGGCCTTGCTCCCTTTTAGCCACCAGCAAAGGGATCGAGGATGAGCACTGAGCCTCCTTACTCATCGAAGATCTAGGAACCTATCTGATTTCTGAGCAGCCCTTTACCCTCGTCTGCCGTCAGGTACTCTCCACCCGACTTGCAGAGTCCGCGGCTTGGGCAGCCTGCACGCTGGCCCCGGCCCGTCAGAATCTCTTCCCCCCACCCCCACCCCACCCCCACCCCACCCCACCCCCCGGCCAAGAGGCCACGCGCGGTCGTGAGCAGGGCTCCAGGCCTCTGGAGCCGCGCCGCTTGGACTGCGTCCTGGCCCTGGGCTCGCGAGCTCCATGCCCTTGGCTGAGTCACTTAACATCTCTAAGCTAGTTTCCTCATCAGTACAATGAGGGCATAATCGGTATGGGAGGGGGGGGGAATCAGAATCTGGGGGGGACTACATTTCTGGTGATTGAAGATTATTTTCAGTTTGAATTATACAGTGAGGGACACCATACAGTTTTTACTACTGCAGACTTCTGAAGGACAGCTTCTAGTATTCTTAAAACTAATGCATGCACGTACACACAAACACACGTGCACACACACTGACTCTGCTCCGCCTACATCCCCACGCACACACACACGGAGTCACGGACCACACACACCCCCACAACATACACACAACCACACACGTCCTCAGGCGCGCGCACACACACGCAAAGTCACTGTCACGTGCCACACACGTCCAGGCTCAACTTTAGAATTCCCAGACTCAGGGGAGTCCTGCAAAGAAAGCGACAGTGCGGGGAGAGCCGATTCCCAGTCTCTGACCGCCAGCCTGACCCTTTTCTTCCCAATGCTGGGTCCATCCCATGCCCCAAGGGGCCTTGGATGTGCACAGGGGGACACTCAGACCTCACATCCGGGCTCTGTCCGTAACCTCCATGCCAACAGCTGCCCGTTGGCCTCTCTGTGAGTCCTGGGATGCTGAACTCCGGGGAGAGCCGGTGCAGAAACTACAAGTGGGTCAGGGGCTGCTGGGGCAGGGCATTCGGGGTCCTGGGATTCCAGAGCACGGGGTGGAGCCAATGGGCGTGTCCCCTTGGCCCTGCTGACTCCACCCCGTAGAGGGCGTGGCCAGAGGGAGTGTCAGGGCCAGAGGGACCCTCTGTAGTTCAGGACCCAGGACAGCGCGGGGGGGGTGTCGGGGGTGGGGGTTGGGGGGCCGCCCCTTGCCGTGGTCTAAGGGCAGAAGCCCTAAGGAAGGGCCGGAGGAGGCTGTAAGGTATCCTCACTGCCATCAATTAAAAAAAAAAGCAAAAGCCCGCCGCAGGCGAGGGTGGGGAGGGTTTTGCTAGAACAAGGGAAGACGCTCGCAGAGGTCTGGCCGCAGAGGGCTGGGGGGCTTGCCAGGCTGATGAGGAACCGAGAGGCCGTCGGCCTCTAAACTCCACACGAATTCCTCCGGGTGACCCTGAGATGCAGGGAGACACGGAAAGCACGGTAAACACAGGCCGGAAGCTCAGCAGCCTGTTGCTTGCTTCACCGTCCGTCTGGCGTCCCCTCTGCTAGCAAGCAGCCTTTACCGCATCACCCACGGCTGACCCGGCTCAGGATTCCAGCTGATGTTCCACGGGTGGCATCACTTGCTGGTGACACGAAGCAGGCACGTTAGCCACCTCCCAAACCCTGAGGCTCCTCCTGGGAGGAGCCTGCGGGCCCCCAGTCCAGCCTCTGCGCCACGATGCTCCTTAGTGCCGCTCCCGGTTCGCTGCCCCGGCCTCTAGCTCTGGCCGGAACCTCGCTGGATTGGCGATAAATGGCACCCATGCACCACGTGTAAGCTTGGGGTCCAGATGTGACCATGGCTCGTCTCTTCTTCCCATCGATTGGGGGATTGTTCGGGCTTCGTGTCATCGTGTTGGCAGGAAGGCCAGCACCGCCCCCCTGAGACCTCCCTGAAGACACATAGAAACATAGGACACAACGCAGCCCATCTCTTTGTTTTAAAACACCTTTACAGGGCTACGATTTCTGTTCCGTCAATTAGACACATCTCACGTGTAGTATTTGATCAATTTTCATACATGTCTACACCCAGAAAGCCATCGCCACAATCAAGAGAGCTAACATGTCCACCACTCCCCAAGACGGGCAATTTTCCGATTCCCATATTTACCCCTTCCCACCGCCGTCCCTCCCTGGTAACCATAAGTTTGTTTCTCTATGTCTGTGGCTCTATTTGTCTTTTGCAGTTAAGATCATTTCTGTCTTTTTTCCTTAGATTTCACATGGAAGTTGTGTCATGCGGCATTTTTCTCTCTTCTGGCTTACTTCACTCAGAATGACTATCTCTGTGTCCAACCATGTTGCCGCAAATGGCATGGTTCCATCCTTTTTCACGGCTGTGTAGTATTCCGCGGCATAAAAAGACAACTACTTCTTTATCCAGTCACCAGTCGTTAGATGTTGGGGTTAGTTCCACGTCCTGGCTAATACAAATAGGGCTGCTGTGAGCATTGAGGTGCATGGGACTTTTTGAGTTAGAGTTTTCTCTTGACATATCCCCAGGCGTGGGAAGGCTGGATCATCAGGTAAGTCCATTTGTAGGTTTTTAAGGAACCTCCATCCCGTCTTCTCTAGTGACAATGCAGCCCGTCTTCCTGAAGCAGAGCCATGCTCACAAAGTAACGGATATTCCTAGAGGTCAGACATGACGTGCATTCAGCTTGGCCTGTTCCAGAAGAAGAGGGCAGTCTGGCAGGGCTGGAGGAGAGTGACCAGGGGAGTGTGGGACAGGCAGGATTCACACCACGTGGGGACATGACAGGCTGGGATAAGGAGCCTGGGCTTCCAGTCATGCCTTGGTAAGCATGGGGCACTGGTTCCAGGACTCCCCACAGATGCCAAAATCCATGGATGCTGATGCCTCTTATACAAAAGGACATAGGACTTTATTTTTTACATACAGACGTATTTTTCTTCCACGTTGTTGTCGTTTTTACAATGTTGTGTCGAATGCCAGTCTAGAGCACAATTTTCCACTTATGCATAAACATACCCATACAGTCATTGTCACATTCTCTTTCGCTGTGTCCTCCTGTGTACTTTAAATCATCTCTAGGTGACGCGCGGCATGCAAGGCAACGTGAATGCTATGTAAGCGGTTGCCGGTGTGTGGCAAGTTCAATTGTCGCTTTTCGAAACTTTCCGTTTTTTCCCGAATATTTTCAACCCACAGTTAGTTGAATCGGCTGGATCGGGGGAGCCCCTAGATACAGAGAACCCCCAAGCCCTTCCCACCTCGGAAATTTCCACTGGAAGCGCTGAAGGGGCCCAAAGAGAGGACAAGAGCGCCCTCTAGCGGCTGCAAACGCTGAGGCATTCCTTCAGCCTATGCAGCGCGGGAGAGAAGGTTTCGGGCCGACTAGCGCAAAAGGAGGGCCCGCCTGGACAGGAAGGAGGAAGGACGACAGCGGAAGCCAGCTCGCACCCTTCCTGGAGCTAGCTGGTTGCAGTGAGGGACGCCGAGGAACTGGGGACACGTCGCGTGGGGAGGCGGGGGGGCAATCCTGGCGGCCAGGAGCAGGGTTCACACAGCTGGCACCCAGTTTGCACGATCAAAATGACAAGGAGAGGGGGTGGGGGGAAGGGGCTGCCTCAGCACCGGGATCCTGACAAGGGCCATAGCGCCGCGACCTCAGCTAATGCGGCTCCCCTGCTAAGCCAGAAAAAGGAAACTGTGAGGCAAGATACTGCAGATTCCACCGCAGCCACACGGATGACTAGATCTCTAACCTGACAAAATGGAACCCTCGGAAACAGGAATCTTCCCTTTCTTCTACATTTTGACCTTGGGACAGGGAGCCACACTTCTCTGACGGGAACCGTCTTTACTCCGGCAGAGAGCTCAGTTTTCCAGGAATAAGTATGGAGAAAAAGTGTGCCGTGATGGTTTAGCAGTTCAAAGCGGAAGCCCGTCTTAGAGACGGGAAAAACATGCTTCTCAATGAAGTCGAGGTATGGCACGAAGCAGGAGGAAGTTTAAGGAAATCTCTCTTAATATCCATTCACCAGACAAGACTAGCCAGTCCTAAAAAGGCAGCACGTTAAATCAAGGAAGATCCCTGCTTCCTTTCTGGGGCGGGAGGGGGGCGGGGGGACACGAGAAACAATGCCGCATTTTAAAACGAGCCTTGGGGCCCTAGATACGGAGAGTGTTGTTGGGTGTTGAGGCTGAGAGGTGTTGCTGAGGAGAACATAAAGCTGCGTATAGACTGGTATGGGTTCCAAGTCTACCGCTGGAAAAAAATTAGCCAATCATGAGTCCATTTGATTGGGAAAGAAGTAAATAACTCAAAAATGGGAAAGACATGGGATTAAATAGCGGTAGCGAGCAATTAAATCCAAGATGTTTATACCTATATTTTCATTGCGAATGCAACAGACTGAAAGCAACTGTCTAAAAAGCAGTAACTGTAGCCCGCGCAGGCGCACACACGCACACAATGGGGAACAGCAGAGAGGTAAAATATGCTAAATGTATCATGATTGAGAAACAAGATCTAATAGATTATCCCGTTTTTGAGACTGTTATAGCAATACTGGTCCAATTATACATAAAGTTATGAACTTAGAGATGACTTATTAAAACTTAGAGGGAATTTTAATTGGAAGACAATATAGCTTCCAAATCATTGAAGAGAAAACTAACCTCAAAAAAATTAATCAATGCAGCTAAGATGGAGTAACGGAGACCGTATTTACCATCGTAGGATAGACCCCAATGTGGATAAAATCTATGAAGCAATGCTTCTTAAGCCATGTGAAAACGATCATCCACTAGGACCTCGTCCTGCCGCCTCCATACCCAGGCTGCTAGGCCTCCTACTGCCACTACCAAGGATGTCCACCAGGTGGCGACATTGCCCCCCTCTGCTCCTGCTGCAGAGCCAGTCCTGAGCAGCCCTGCTCCAGGTTTTGGCAGGCCGCTCCCAGAAGCGCGCTCGTGGGCCTTGCTCCCTTTTAGCCACCAGCAAAGGGATCGAGGATGAGCACTGAGCCTCCTTACTCATCGAAGATCTAGGAACCTATCTGATTTCTGAGCAGCCCTTTACCCTCGTCTGCCGTCAGGTACTCTCCACCCGACTTGCAGAGTCCGCGGCTTGGGCAGCCTGCACGCTGGCCCCGGCCCGTCAGAATCTCTTCCCCCCACCCCCACCCCACCCCCACCCCCCCCCCACCCCCCGGCCAAGAGGCCACGCGCGGTCGTGAGCAGGGCTCCAGGCCTCTGGAGCCGCGCCGCTTGGACTGCGTCCTGGCCCTGGGCTCGCGAGCTCCATGCCCTTGGCTGAGTCACTTAACATCTCTAAGCTAGTTTCCTCATCAGTACAATGAGGGCATAATCGGTATGGGAGGGGGGGGGAATCAGAATCTGGGGGGGACTACATTTCTGGTGATTGAAGATTATTTTCAGTTTGAATTATACAGTGAGGGACACCATACAGTTTTTACTACTGCAGACTTCTGAAGGACAGCTTCTAGTATTCTTAAAACTAATGCATGCACGTACACACAAACACACGTGCACACACACTGACTCTGCTCCGCCTACATCCCCACGCACACACACACGGAGTCACGGACCACACACACCCCCACAACATACACACAACCACACACGTCCTCAGGCGCGCGCACACACACGCAAAGTCACTGTCACGTGCCACACACGTCCAGGCTCAACTTTAGAATTCCCAGACTCAGGGGAGTCCTGCAAAGAAAGCGACAGTGCGGGGAGAGCCGATTCCCAGTCTCTGACCGCCAGCCTGACCCTTTTCTTCCCAATGCTGGGTCCATCCCATGCCCCAAGGGGCCTTGGATGTGCACAGGGGGACACTCAGACCTCACATCCGGGCTCTGTCCGTAACCTCCATGCCAACAGCTGCCCGTTGGCCTCTCTGTGAGTCCTGGGATGCTGAACTCCGGGGAGAGCCGGTGCAGAAACTACAAGTGGGTCAGGGGCTGCTGGGGCAGGGCATTCGGGGTCCTGGGATTCCAGAGCACGGGGTGGAGCCAATGGGCGTGTCCCCTTGGCCCTGCTGACTCCACCCCGTAGAGGGCGTGGCCAGAGGGAGTGTCAGGGCCAGAGGGACCCTCTGTAGTTCAGGACCCAGGACAGCGCGGGGGGGGTGTCGGGGGTGGGGGTTGGGGGGCCGCCCCTTGCCGTGGTCTAAGGGCAGAAGCCCTAAGGAAGGGCCGGAGGAGGCTGTAAGGTATCCTCACTGCCATCAATTAAAAAAAAAAGCAAAAGCCCGCCGCAGGCGAGGGTGGGGAGGGTTTTGCTAGAACAAGGGAAGACGCTCGCAGAGGTCTGGCCGCAGAGGGCTGGGGGGCTTGCCAGGCTGATGAGGAACCGAGAGGCCGTCGGCCTCTAAACTCCACACGAATTCCTCCGGGTGACCCTGAGATGCAGGGAGACACGGAAAGCACGGTAAACACAGGCCGGAAGCTCAGCAGCCTGTTGCTTGCTTCACCGTCCGTCTGGCGTCCCCTCTGCTAGCAAGCAGCCTTTACCGCATCACCCACGGCTGACCCGGCTCAGGATTCCAGCTGATGTTCCACGGGTGGCATCACTTGCTGGTGACACGAAGCAGGCACGTTAGCCACCTCCCAAACCCTGAGGCTCCTCCTGGGAGGAGCCTGCGGGCCCCCAGTCCAGCCTCTGCGCCACGATGCTCCTTAGTGCCGCTCCCGGTTCGCTGCCCCGGCCTCTAGCTCTGGCCGGAACCTCGCTGGATTGGCGATAAATGGCACCCATGCACCACGTGTAAGCTTGGGGTCCAGATGTGACCATGGCTCGTCTCTTCTTCCCATCGATTGGGGGATTGTTCGGGCTTCGTGTCATCGTGTTGGCAGGAAGGCCAGCACCGCCCCCCTGAGACCTCCCTGAAGACACATAGAAACATAGGACACAACGCAGCCCATCTCTTTGTTTTAAAACACCTTTACAGGGCTACGATTTCTGTTCCGTCAATTAGACACATCTCACGTGTAGTATTTGATCAATTTTCATACATGTCTACACCCAGAAAGCCATCGCCACAATCAAGAGAGCTAACATGTCCACCACTCCCCAAGACGGGCAATTTTCCGATTCCCATATTTACCCCTTCCCACCGCCGTCCCTCCCTGGTAACCATAAGTTTGTTTCTCTATGTCTGTGGCTCTATTTGTCTTTTGCAGTTAAGATCATTTCTGTCTTTTTTCCTTAGATTTCACATGGAAGTTGTGTCATGCGGCATTTTTCTCTCTTCTGGCTTACTTCACTCAGAATGACTATCTCTGTGCCCAACCATGTTGCCGCAAATGGCATGGTTCCATCCTTTTTCACGGCTGTGTAGTATTCCGCGGCATAAAAAGACAACTACTTCTTTATCCAGTCACCAGTCGTTAGATGTTGGGGTTAGTTCCACGTCCTGGCTAATACAAATAGGGCTGCTGTGAGCATTGAGGTGCATGGGACTTTTTGAGTTAGAGTTTTCTCTTGACATATCCCCAGGCGTGGGAAGGCTGGATCATCAGGTAAGTCCATTTGTAGGTTTTTAAGGAACCTCCATCCCGTCTTCTCTAGTGACAATGCAGCCCGTCTTCCTGAAGCAGAGCCATGCTCACAAAGTAACGGATATTCCTAGAGGTCAGACATGACGTGCATTCAGCTTGGCCTGTTCCAGAAGAAGAGGGCAGTCTGGCAGGGCTGGAGGAGAGTGACCAGGGGAGTGTGGGACAGGCAGGATTCACACCACGTGGGGACATGACAGGCTGGGATAAGGAGCCTGGGCTTCCAGTCATGCCTTGGTAAGCATGGGGCACTGGTTCCAGGACTCCCCACAGATGCCAAAATCCATGGATGCTGATGCCTCTTATACAAAAGGACATAGGACTTTATTTTTTACATACAGACGTATTTTTCTTCCACGTTGTTGTCGTTTTTACAATGTTGTGTCGAATGCCAGTCTAGAGCACAATTTTCCACTTATGCATAAACATACCCATACAGTCATTGTCACATTCTCTTTCGCTGTGTCCTCCTGTGTACTTTAAATCATCTCTAGGTGACGCGCGGCATGCAAGGCAACGTGAATGCTATGTAAGCGGTTGCCGGTGTGTGGCAAGTTCAATTGTCGCTTTTCGAAACTTTCCGTTTTTTCCCGAATATTTTCAACCCACAGTTAGTTGAATCGGCTGGATCGGGGGAGCCCCTAGATACAGAGAACCCCCAAGCCCTTCCCACCTCGGAAATTTCCACTGGAAGCGCTGAAGGGGCCCAAAGAGAGGACAAGAGCGCCCTCTAGCGGCTGCAAACGCTGAGGCATTCCTTCAGCCTATGCAGCGCGGGAGAGAAGGTTTCGGGCCGACTAGCGCAAAAGGAGGGCCCGCCTGGACAGGAAGGAGGAAGGACGACAGCGGAAGCCAGCTCGCACCCTTCCTGGAGCTAGCTGGCTGCAGTGAGGGACGCCGAGGAACTGGGGACACGTCGCGTGGGGAGGCGGGGGGGGCAATCCTGGCGGCCAGGAGCAGGGTTCACACAGCTGGCACCCAGTTTGCACGATCAAAATGACAAGGAGAGGGGGTGGGGGGAAGGGGCTGCCTCAGCACCGGGATCCTGACAAGGGCCATAGCGCCGCGACCTCAGCTAATGCGGCTCCCCTGCTAAGCCAGAAAAAGGAAACTGTGAGGCAAGATACTGCAGATTCCACCGCAGCCACACGGATGACTAGATCTCTAACCTGACAAAATGGAACCCTCGGAAACAGGAATCTTCCCTTTCTTCTACATTTTGACCTTGGGACAGGGAGCCACACTTCTCTGACGGGAACCGTCTTTACTCCGGCAGAGAGCTCAGTTTTCCAGGAATAAGTATGGAGAAAAAGTGTGCCGTGATGGTTTAGCAGTTCAAAGCGGAAGCCCGTCTTAGAGACGGGAAAAACATGCTTCTCAATGAAGTCGAGGTATGGCACGAAGCAGGAGGAAGTTTAAGGAAATCTCTCTTAATATCCATTCACCAGACAAGACTAGCCAGTCCTAAAAAGGCAGCACGTTAAATCAAGGAAGATCCCTGCTTCCTTTCTGGGGCGGGAGGGGGGCGGGGGGACACGAGAAACAATGCCGCATTTTAAAACGAGCCTTGGGGCCCTAGATACGGAGAGTGTTGTTGGGTGTTGAGGCTGAGAGGTGTTGCTGAGGAGAACATAAAGCTGCGTATAGACTGGTATGGGTTCCAAGTCTACCGCTGGAAAAAAATTAGCCAATCATGAGTCCATTTGATTGGGAAAGAAGTAAATAACTCAAAAATGGGAAAGACATGGGATTAAATAGCGGTAGCGAGCAATTAAATCCAAGATGTTTATACCTATATTTTCATTGCGAATGCAACAGACTGAAAGCAACTGTCTAAAAAGCAGTCACTGTAGCCCGCGCAGGCGCACACACGCACACAATGGGGAACAGCAGAGAGGTAAAATATGCTAAATGTATCATGATTGAGAAACAAGATCTAATAGATTATCCCGTTTTTGAGACTGTTATAGCAATACTGGTCCAATTATACATAAAGTTATGAACTTAGAGATGACTTATTAAAACTTAGAGGGAATTTTAATTGGAAGACAATATAGCTTCCAAATCATTGAAGAGAAAACTAACCTCAAAAAAATTAATCAATGCAGCTAAGATGGAGTAACGGAGACCGTATTTACCATCGTAGGATAGACCCCAATGTGGATAAAATCTATGAAGCAATGCTTCTTAAGCCATGTGAAAACGATCATCCACTAGGACCTCGTCCTGCCGCCTCCATACCCAGGCTGCTAGGCCTCCTACTGCCACTACCAAGGATGTCCACCAGGTGGCGACATTGCCCCCCTCTGCTCCTGCTGCAGAGCCAGTCCTGAGCAGCCCTGCTCCAGGTTTTGGCAGGCCGCTCCCAGAAGCGCGCTCGTGGGCCTTGCTCCCTTTTAGCCACCAGCAAAGGGATCGAGGATGAGCACTGAGCCTCCTTACTCATCGAAGATCTAGGAACCTATCTGATTTCTGAGCAGCCCTTTACCCTCGTCTGCCGTCAGGTACTCTCCACCCGACTTGCAGAGTCCGCGGCTTGGGCAGCCTGCACGCTGGCCCCGGCCCGTCAGAATCTCTTCCCCCCACCCCCACCCCACCCCCACCCCCCCCCACCCCCCGGCCAAGAGGCCACGCGCGGTCGTGAGCAGGGCTCCAGGCCTCTGGAGCCGCGCCGCTTGGACTGCGTCCTGGCCCTGGGCTCGCGAGCTCCATGCCCTTGGCTGAGTCACTTAACATCTCTAAGCTAGTTTCCTCATCAGTACAATGAGGGCATAATCGGTATGGGAGGGGGGGGGAATCAGAATCTGGGGGGGACTACATTTCTGGTGATTGAAGATTATTTTCAGTTTGAATTATACAGTGAGGGACACCATACAGTTTTTACTACTGCAGACTTCTGAAGGACAGCTTCTAGTATTCTTAAAACTAATGCATGCACGTACACACAAACACACGTGCACACACACTGACTCTGCTCCGCCTACATCCCCACGCACACACACACGGAGTCACGGACCACACACACCCCCACAACATACACACAACCACACACGTCCTCAGGCGCGCGCACACACACGCAAAGTCACTGTCACGTGCCACACACGTCCAGGCTCAACTTTAGAATTCCCAGACTCAGGGGAGTCCTGCAAAGAAAGCGACAGTGCGGGGAGAGCCGATTCCCAGTCTCTGACCGCCAGCCTGACCCTTTTCTTCCCAATGCTGGGTCCATCCCATGCCCCAAGGGGCCTTGGATGTGCACAGGGGGACACTCAGACCTCACATCCGGGCTCTGTCCGTAACCTCCATGCCAACAGCTGCCCGTTGGCCTCTCTGTGAGTCCTGGGATGCTGAACTCCGGGGAGAGCCGGTGCAGAAACTACAAGTGGGTCAGGGGCTGCTGGGGCAGGGCATTCGGGGTCCTGGGATTCCAGAGCACGGGGTGGAGCCAATGGGCGTGTCCCCTTGGCCCTGCTGACTCCACCCCGTAGAGGGCGTGGCCAGAGGGAGTGTCAGGGCCAGAGGGACCCTCTGTAGTTCAGGACCCAGGACAGCGCGGGGGGGGTGTCGGGGGTGGGGGTTGGGGGGCCGCCCCTTGCCGTGGTCTAAGGGCAGAAGCCCTAAGGAAGGGCCGGAGGAGGCTGTAAGGTATCCTCACTGCCATCAATTAAAAAAAAAAGCAAAAGCCCGCCGCAGGCGAGGGTGGGGAGGGTTTTGCTAGAACAAGGGAAGACGCTCGCAGAGGTCTGGCCGCAGAGGGCTGGGGGGCTTGCCAGGCTGATGAGGAACCGAGAGGCCGTCGGCCTCTAAACTCCACACGAATTCCTCCGGGTGACCCTGAGATGCAGGGAGACACGGAAAGCACGGTAAACACAGGCCGGAAGCTCAGCAGCCTGTTGCTTGCTTCACCGTCCGTCTGGCGTCCCCTCTGCTAGCAAGCAGCCTTTACCGCATCACCCACGGCTGACCCGGCTCAGGATTCCAGCTGATGTTCCACGGGTGGCATCACTTGCTGGTGACACGAAGCAGGCACGTTAGCCACCTCCCAAACCCTGAGGCTCCTCCTGGGAGGAGCCTGCGGGCCCCCAGTCCAGCCTCTGCGCCACGATGCTCCTTAGTGCCGCTCCCGGTTCGCTGCCCCGGCCTCTAGCTCTGGCCGGAACCTCGCTGGATTGGCGATAAATGGCACCCATGCACCACGTGTAAGCTTGGGGTCCAGATGTGACCATGGCTCGTCTCTTCTTCCCATCGATTGGGGGATTGTTCGGGCTTCGTGTCATCGTGTTGGCAGGAAGGCCAGCACCGCCCCCCTGAGACCTCCCTGAAGACACATAGAAACATAGGACACAACGCAGCCCATCTCTTTGTTTTAAAACACCTTTACAGGGCTACGATTTCTGTTCCGTCAATTAGACACATCTCACGTGTAGTATTTGATCAATTTTCATACATGTCTACACCCAGAAAGCCATCGCCACAATCAAGAGAGCTAACATGTCCACCACTCCCCAAGACGGGCAATTTTCCGATTCCCATATTTACCCCTTCCCACCGCCGTCCCTCCCTGGTAACCATAAGTTTGTTTCTCTATGTCTGTGGCTCTATTTGTCTTTTGCAGTTAAGATCATTTCTGTCTTTTTTCCTTAGATTTCACATGGAAGTTGTGTCATGCGGCATTTTTCTCTCTTCTGGCTTACTTCACTCAGAATGACTATCTCTGTGCCCAACCATGTTGCCGCAAATGGCATGGTTCCATCCTTTTTCACGGCTGTGTAGTATTCCGCGGCATAAAAAGACAACTACTTCTTTATCCAGTCACCAGTCGTTAGATGTTGGGGTTAGTTCCACGTCCTGGCTAATACAAATAGGGCTGCTGTGAGCATTGAGGTGCATGGGACTTTTTGAGTTAGAGTTTTCTCTTGACATATCCCCAGGCGTGGGAAGGCTGGATCATCAGGTAAGTCCATTTGTAGGTTTTTAAGGAACCTCCATCCCGTCTTCTCTAGTGACAATGCAGCCCGTCTTCCTGAAGCAGAGCCATGCTCACAAAGTAACGGATATTCCTAGAGGTCAGACATGACGTGCATTCAGCTTGGCCTGTTCCAGAAGAAGAGGGCAGTCTGGCAGGGCTGGAGGAGAGTGACCAGGGGAGTGTGGGACAGGCAGGATTCACACCACGTGGGGACATGACAGGCTGGGATAAGGAGCCTGGGCTTCCAGTCATGCCTTGGTAAGCATGGGGCACTGGTTCCAGGACTCCCCACAGATGCCAAAATCCATGGATGCTGATGCCTCTTATACAAAAGGACATAGGACTTTATTTTTTACATACAGACGTATTTTTCTTCCACGTTGTTGTCGTTTTTACAATGTTGTGTCGAATGCCAGTCTAGAGCACAATTTTCCACTTATGCATAAACATACCCATACAGTCATTGTCACATTCTCTTTCGCTGTGTCCTCCTGTGTACTTTAAATCATCTCTAGGTGACGCGCGGCATGCAAGGCAACGTGAATGCTATGTAAGCGGTTGCCGGTGTGTGGCAAGTTCAATTGTCGCTTTTCGAAACTTTCCGTTTTTTCCCGAATATTTTCAACCCACAGTTAGTTGAATCGGCTGGATCGGGGGAGCCCCTAGATACAGAGAACCCCCAAGCCCTTCCCACCTCGGAAATTTCCACTGGAAGCGCTGAAGGGGCCCAAAGAGAGGACAAGAGCGCCCTCTAGCGGCTGCAAACGCTGAGGCATTCCTTCAGCCTATGCAGCGCGGGAGAGAAGGTTTCGGGCCGACTAGCGCAAAAGGAGGGCCCGCCTGGACAGGAAGGAGGAAGGACGACAGCGGAAGCCAGCTCGCACCCTTCCTGGAGCTAGCTGGCTGCAGTGAGGGACGCCGAGGAACTGGGGACACGTCGCGTGGGGAGGCGGGGGGGCAATCCTGGCGGCCAGGAGCAGGGTTCACACAGCTGGCACCCAGTTTGCACGATCAAAATGACAAGGAGAGGGGGTGGGGGGAAGGGGCTGCCTCAGCACCGGGATCCTGACAAGGGCCATAGCGCCGCGACCTCAGCTAATGCGGCTCCCCTGCTAAGCCAGAAAAAGGAAACTGTGAGGCAAGATACTGCAGATTCCACCGCAGCCACACGGATGACTAGATCTCTAACCTGACAAAATGGAACCCTCGGAAACAGGAATCTTCCCTTTCTTCTACATTTTGACCTTGGGACAGGGAGCCACACTTCTCTGACGGGAACCGTCTTTACTCCGGCAGAGAGCTCAGTTTTCCAGGAATAAGTATGGAGAAAAAGTGTGCCGTGATGGTTTAGCAGTTCAAAGCGGAAGCCCGTCTTAGAGACGGGAAAAACATGCTTCTCAATGAAGTCGAGGTATGGCACGAAGCAGGAGGAAGTTTAAGGAAATCTCTCTTAATATCCATTCACCAGACAAGACTAGCCAGTCCTAAAAAGGCAGCACGTTAAATCAAGGAAGATTCCTGCTTCCTTTCTGGGGCGGGAGGGGGGCGGGGGGACACGAGAAACAATGCCGCATTTTAAAACGAGCCTTGGGGCCCTAGATACGGAGAGTGTTGTTGGGTGTTGAGGCTGAGAGGTGTTGCTGAGGAGAACATAAAGCTGCGTATAGACTGGTATGGGTTCCAAGTCTACCGCTGGAAAAAAATTAGCCAATCATGAGTCCATTTGATTGGGAAAGAAGTAAATAACTCAAAAATGGGAAAGACATGGGATTAAATAGCGGTAGCGAGCAATTAAATCCAAGATGTTTATACCTATATTTTCATTGCGAATGCAACAGACTGAAAGCAACTGTCTAAAAAGCAGTCACTGTAGCCCGCGCAGGCGCACACACGCACACAATGGGGAACAGCAGAGAGGTAAAATATGCTAAATGTATCATGATTGAGAAACAAGATCTAATAGATTATCCCGTTTTTGAGACTGTTATAGCAATACTGGTCCAATTATACATAAAGTTATGAACTTAGAGATGACTTATTAAAACTTAGAGGGAATTTTAATTGGAAGACAATATAGCTTCCAAATCATTGAAGAGAAAACTAACCTCAAAAAAATTAATCAATGCAGCTAAGATGGAGTAACGGAGACCGTATTTACCATCGTAGGATAGACCCCAATGTGGATAAAATCTATGAAGCAATGCTTCTTAAGCCATGTGAAAACGATCATCCACTAGGACCTCGTCCTGCCGCCTCCATACCCAGGCTGCTAGGCCTCCTACTGCCACTACCAAGGATGTCCACCAGGTGGCGACATTGCCCCCCTCTGCTCCTGCTGCAGAGCCAGTCCTGAGCAGCCCTGCTCCAGGTTTTGGCAGGCCGCTCCCAGAAGCGCGCTCGTGGGCCTTGCTCCCTTTTAGCCACCAGCAAAGGGATCGAGGATGAGCACTGAGCCTCCTTACTCATCGAAGATCTAGGAACCTATCTGATTTCTGAGCAGCCCTTTACCCTCGTCTGCCGTCAGGTACTCTCCACCCGACTTGCAGAGTCCGCGGCTTGGGCAGCCTGCACGCTGGCCCCGGCCCGTCAGAATCTCTTCCCCCCACCCCCACCCCACCCCCACCCCCCCCCCACCCCCCGGCCAAGAGGCCACGCGCGGTCGTGAGCAGGGCTCCAGGCCTCTGGAGCCGCGCCGCTTGGACTGCGTCCTGGCCCTGGGCTCGCGAGCTCCATGCCCTTGGCTGAGTCACTTAACATCTCTAAGCTAGTTTCCTCATCAGTACAATGAGGGCATAATCGGTATGGGAGGGGGGGGGAATCAGAATCTGGGGGGGACTACATTTCTGGTGATTGAAGATTATTTTCAGTTTGAATTATACAGTGAGGGACACCATACAGTTTTTACTACTGCAGACTTCTGAAGGACAGCTTCTAGTATTCTTAAAACTAATGCATGCACGTACACACAAACACACGTGCACACACACTGACTCTGCTCCGCCTACATCCCCACGCACACACACACGGAGTCACGGACCACACACACCCCCACAACATACACACAACCACACACGTCCTCAGGCGCGCGCACACACACGCAAAGTCACTGTCACGTGCCACACACGTCCAGGCTCAACTTTAGAATTCCCAGACTCAGGGGAGTCCTGCAAAGAAAGCGACAGTGCGGGGAGAGCCGATTCCCAGTCTCTGACCGCCAGCCTGACCCTTTTCTTCCCAATGCTGGGTCCATCCCATGCCCCAAGGGGCCTTGGATGTGCACAGGGGGACACTCAGACCTCACATCCGGGCTCTGTCCGTAACCTCCATGCCAACAGCTGCCCGTTGGCCTCTCTGTGAGTCCTGGGATGCTGAACTCCGGGGAGAGCCGGTGCAGAAACTACAAGTGGGTCAGGGGCTGCTGGGGCAGGGCATTCGGGGTCCTGGGATTCCAGAGCACGGGGTGGAGCCAATGGGCGTGTCCCCTTGGCCCTGCTGACTCCACCCCGTAGAGGGCGTGGCCAGAGGGAGTGTCAGGGCCAGAGGGACCCTCTGTAGTTCAGGACCCAGGACAGCGCGGGGGGGTGTCGGGGGTGGGGGTTGGGGGGCCGCCCCTTGCCGTGGTCTAAGGGCAGAAGCCCTAAGGAAGGGCCGGAGGAGGCTGTAAGGTATCCTCACTGCCATCAATTAAAAAAAAAAGCAAAAGCCCGCCGCAGGCGAGGGTGGGGAGGGTTTTGCTAGAACAAGGGAAGACGCTCGCAGAGGTCTGGCCGCAGAGGGCTGGGGGGCTTGCCAGGCTGATGAGGAACCGAGAGGCCGTCGGCCTCTAAACTCCACACGAATTCCTCCGGGTGACCCTGAGATGCAGGGAGACACGGAAAGCACGGTAAACACAGGCCGGAAGCTCAGCAGCCTGTTGCTTGCTTCACCGTCCGTCTGGCGTCCCCTCTGCTAGCAAGCAGCCTTTACCGCATCACCCACGGCTGACCCGGCTCAGGATTCCAGCTGATGTTCCACGGGTGGCATCACTTGCTGGTGACACGAAGCAGGCACGTTAGCCACCTCCCAAACCCTGAGGCTCCTCCTGGGAGGAGCCTGCGGGCCCCCAGTCCAGCCTCTGCGCCACGATGCTCCTTAGTGCCGCTCCCGGTTCGCTGCCCCGGCCTCTAGCTCTGGCCGGAACCTCGCTGGATTGGCGATAAATGGCACCCATGCACCACGTGTAAGCTTGGGGTCCAGATGTGACCATGGCTCGTCTCTTCTTCCCATCGATTGGGGGATTGTTCGGGCTTCGTGTCATCGTGTTGGCAGGAAGGCCAGCACCGCCCCCCTGAGACCTCCCTGAAGACACATAGAAACATAGGACACAACGCAGCCCATCTCTTTGTTTTAAAACACCTTTACAGGGCTACGATTTCTGTTCCGTCAATTAGACACATTTCACGTGTAGTATTTGATCAATTTTCATACATGTCTACACCCAGAAAGCCATCGCCACAATCAAGAGAGCTAACATGTCCACCACTCCCCAAGACGGGCAATTTTCCGATTCCCATATTTACCCCTTCCCACCGCCGTCCCTCCCTGGTAACCATAAGTTTGTTTCTCTATGTCTGTGGCTCTATTTGTCTTTTGCAGTTAAGATCATTTCTGTCTTTTTTCCTTAGATTTCACATGGAAGTTGTGTCATGCGGCATTTTTCTCTCTTCTGGCTTACTTCACTCAGAATGACTATCTCTGTGCCCAACCATGTTGCCGCAAATGGCATGGTTCCATCCTTTTTCACGGCTGTGTAGTATTCCGCGGCATAAAAAGACAACTACTTCTTTATCCAGTCACCAGTCGTTAGATGTTGGGGTTAGTTCCACGTCCTGGCTAGTACAAATAGGGCTGCTGTGAGCATTGAGGTGCATGGGACTTTTTGAGTTAGAGTTTTCTCTTGACATATCCCCAGGCGTGGGAAGGCTGGATCATCAGGTAAGTCCATTTGTAGGTTTTTAAGGAACCTCCATCCCGTCTTCTCTAGTGACAATGCAGCCCGTCTTCCTGAAGCAGAGCCATGCTCACAAAGTAACGGATATTCCTAGAGGTCAGACATGACGTGCATTCAGCTTGGCCTGTTCCAGAAGAAGAGGGCAGTCTGGCAGGGCTGGAGGAGAGTGACCAGGGGAGTGTGGGACAGGCAGGATTCACACCACGTGGGGACATGACAGGCTGGGATAAGGAGCCTGGGCTTCCAGTCATGCCTTGGTAAGCATGGGGCACTGGTTCCAGGACTCCCCACAGATGCCAAAATCCATGGATGCTGATGCCTCTTATACAAAAGGACATAGGACTTTATTTTTTACATACAGACGTATTTTTCTTCCACGTTGTTGTCGTTTTTACAATGTTGTGTCGAATGCCAGTCTAGAGCACAATTTTCCACTTATGCATAAACATACCCATACAGTCATTGTCACATTCTCTTTCGCTGTGTCCTCCTGTGTACTTTAAATCATCTCTAGGTGACGCGCGGCATGCAAGGCAACGTGAATGCTATGTAAGCGGTTGCCGGTGTGTGGCAAGTTCAATTGTCGCTTTTCGAAACTTTCCGTTTTTTCCCGAATATTTTCAACCCACAGTTAGTTGAATCGGCTGGATCGGGGGAGCCCCTAGATACAGAGAACCCCCAAGCCCTTCCCACCTCGGAAATTTCCACTGGAAGCGCTGAAGGGGCCCAAAGAGAGGACAAGAGCGCCCTCTAGCGGCTGCAAACGCTGAGGCATTCCTTCAGCCTATGCAGCGCGGGAGAGAAGGTTTCGGGCCGACTAGCGCAAAAGGAGGGCCCGCCTGGACAGGAAGGAGGAAGGACGACAGCGGAAGCCAGCTCGCACCCTTCCTGGAGCTAGCTGGTTGCAGTGAGGGACGCCGAGGAACTGGGGACACGTCGCGTGGGGAGGCGGGGGGGCAATCCTGGCGGCCAGGAGCAGGGTTCACACAGCTGGCACCCAGTTTGCACGATCAAAATGACAAGGAGAGGGGGTGGGGGGAAGGGGCTGCCTCAGCACCGGGATCCTGACAAGGGCCATAGCGCCGCGACCTCAGCTAATGCGGCTCCCCTGCTAAGCCAGAAAAAGGAAACTGTGAGGCAAGATACTGCAGATTCCACCGCAGCCACACGGATGACTAGATCTCTAACCTGACAAAATGGAACCCTCGGAAACAGGAATCTTCCCTTTCTTCTACATTTTGACCTTGGGACAGGGAGCCACACTTCTCTGACGGGAACCGTCTTTACTCCGGCAGAGAGCTCAGTTTTCCAGGAATAAGTATGGAGAAAAAGTGTGCCGTGATGGTTTAGCAGTTCAAAGCGGAAGCCCGTCTTAGAGACGGGAAAAACATGCTTCTCAGTGAAGTCGAGGTATGGCACGAAGCAGGAGGAAGTTTAAGGAAATCTCTCTTAATATCCATTCACCAGACAAGACTAGCCAGTCCTAAAAAGGCAGCACGTTAAATCAAGGAAGATTCCTGCTTCCTTTCTGGGGCGGGAGGGGGGCGGGGGGACACGAGAAACAATGCCGCATTTTAAAACGAGCCTTGGGGCCCTAGATACGGAGAGTGTTGTTGGGTGTTGAGGCTGAGAGGTGTTGCTGAGGAGAACATAAAGCTGCGTATAGACTGGTATGGGTTCCAAGTCTACCGCTGGAAAAAAATTAGCCAATCATGAGTCCATTTGATTGGGAAAGAAGTAAATAACTCAAAAATGGGAAAGACATGGGATTAAATAGCGGTAGCGAGCAATTAAATCCAAGATGTTTATACCTATATTTTCATTGCGAATGCAACAGACTGAAAGCAACTGTCTAAAAAGCAGTCACTGTAGCCCGCGCAGGCGCACACACGCACACAATGGGGAACAGCAGAGAGGTAAAATATGCTAAATGTATCATGATTGAGAAACAAGATCTAATAGATTATCCCGTTTTTGAGACTGTTATAGCAATACTGGTCCAATTATACATAAAGTTATGAACTTAGAGATGACTTATTAAAACTTAGAGGGAATTTTAATTGGAAGACAATATAGCTTCCAAATCATTGAAGAGAAAACTAACCTCAAAAAAATTAATCAATGCAGCTAAGATGGAGTAACGGAGACCGTATTTACCATCGTAGGATAGACCCCAATGTGGATAAAATCTATGAAGCAATGCTTCTTAAGCCATGTGAAAACGATCATCCACTAGGACCTCGTCCTGCCGCCTCCATACCCAGGCTGCTAGGCCTCCTACTGCCACTACCAAGGATGTCCACCAGGTGGCGACATTGCCCCCCTCTGCTCCTGCTGCAGAGCCAGTCCTGAGCAGCCCTGCTCCAGGTTTTGGCAGGCCGCTCCCAGAAGCGCGCTCGTGGGCCTTGCTCCCTTTTAGCCACCAGCAAAGGGATCGAGGATGAGCACTGAGCCTCCTTACTCATCGAAGATCTAGGAACCTATCTGATTTCTGAGCAGCCCTTTACCCTCGTCTGCCGTCAGGTACTCTCCACCCGACTTGCAGAGTCCGCGGCTTGGGCAGCCTGCACGCTGGCCCCGGCCCGTCAGAATCTCTTCCCCCCACCCCCACCCCACCCCCACCCCCCCCCACCCCCCGGCCAAGAGGCCATGCGCGGTCGTGAGCAGGGCTCCAGGCCTCTGGAGCCGCGCCGCTTGGACTGCGTCCTGGCCCTGGGCTCGCGAGCTCCATGCCCTTGGCTGAGTCACTTAACATCTCTAAGCTAGTTTCCTCATCAGTACAATGAGGGCATAATCGGTATGGGAGGGGGGGGGAATCAGAATCTGGGGGGGACTACATTTCTGGTGATTGAAGATTATTTTCAGTTTGAATTATACAGTGAGGGACACCATACAGTTTTTACTACTGCAGACTTCTGAAGGACAGCTTCTAGTATTCTTAAAACTAATGCATGCACGTACACACAAACACACGTGCACACACACTGACTCTGCTCCGCCTACATCCCCACGCACACACACACGGAGTCACGGACCACACACACCCCCACAACATACACACAACCACACACGTCCTCAGGCGCGCGCACACACACGCAAAGTCACTGTCACGTGCCACACACGTCCAGGCTCAACTTTAGAATTCCCAGACTCAGGGGAGTCCTGCAAAGAAAGCGACAGTGCGGGGAGAGCCGATTCCCAGTCTCTGACCGCCAGCCTGACCCTTTTCTTCCCAATGCTGGGTCCATCCCATGCCCCAAGGGGCCTTGGATGTGCACAGGGGGACACTCAGACCTCACATCCGGGCTCTGTCCGTAACCTCCATGCCAACAGCTGCCCGTTGGCCTCTCTGTGAGTCCTGGGATGCTGAACTCCGGGGAGAGCCGGTGCAGAAACTACAAGTGGGTCAGGGGCTGCTGGGGCAGGGCATTCGGGGTCCTGGGATTCCAGAGCACGGGGTGGAGCCAATGGGCGTGTCCCCTTGGCCCTGCTGACTCCACCCCGTAGAGGGCGTGGCCAGAGGGAGTGTCAGGGCCAGAGGGACCCTCTGTAGTTCAGGACCCAGGACAGCGCGGGGGGGGTGTCGGGGGTGGGGGTTGGGGGGCCGCCCCTTGCCGTGGTCTAAGGGCAGAAGCCCTAAGGAAGGGCCGGAGGAGGCTGTAAGGTATCCTCACTGCCATCAATTAAAAAAAAAAGCAAAAGCCCGCCGCAGGCGAGGGTGGGGAGGGTTTTGCTAGAACAAGGGAAGACGCTCGCAGAGGTCTGGCCGCAGAGGGCTGGGGGGCTTGCCAGGCTGATGAGGAACCGAGAGGCCGTCGGCCTCTAAACTCCACACGAATTCCTCCGGGTGACCCTGAGATGCAGGGAGACACGGAAAGCACGGTAAACACAGGCCGGAAGCTCAGCAGCCTGTTGCTTGCTTCACCGTCCGTCTGGCGTCCCCTCTGCTAGCAAGCAGCCTTTACCGCATCACCCACGGCTGACCCGGCTCAGGATTCCAGCTGATGTTCCACGGGTGGCATCACTTGCTGGTGACACGAAGCAGGCACGTTAGCCACCTCCCAAACCCTGAGGCTCCTCCTGGGAGGAGCCTGCGGGCCCCCAGTCCAGCCTCTGCGCCACGATGCTCCTTAGTGCCGCTCCCGGTTCGCTGCCCCGGCCTCTAGCTCTGGCCGGAACCTCGCTGGATTGGCGATAAATGGCACCCATGCACCACGTGTAAGCTTGGGGTCCAGATGTGACCATGGCTCGTCTCTTCTTCCCATCGATTGGGGGATTGTTCGGGCTTCGTGTCATCGTGTTGGCAGGAAGGCCAGCACCGCCCCCCTGAGACCTCCCTGAAGACACATAGAAACATAGGACACAACGCAGCCCATCTCTTTGTTTTAAAACACCTTTACAGGGCTACGATTTCTGTTCCGTCAATTAGACACATCTCACGTGTAGTATTTGATCAATTTTCATACATGTCTACACCCAGAAAGCCATCGCCACAATCAAGAGAGCTAACATGTCCACCACTCCCCAAGACGGGCAATTTTCCGATTCCCATATTTACCCCTTCCCACCGCCGTCCCTCCCTGGTAACCATAAGTTTGTTTCTCTATGTCTGTGGCTCTATTTGTCTTTTGCAGTTAAGATCATTTCTGTCTTTTTTCCTTAGATTTCACATGGAAGTTGTGTCATGCGGCATTTTTCTCTCTTCTGGCTTACTTCACTCAGAATGACTATCTCTGTGCCCAACCATGTTGCCGCAAATGGCATGGTTCCATCCTTTTTCACGGCTGTGTAGTATTCCGCGGCATAAAAAGACAACTACTTCTTTATCCAGTCACCAGTCGTTAGATGTTGGGGTTAGTTCCACGTCCTGGCTAATACAAATAGGGCTGCTGTGAGCATTGAGGTGCATGGGACTTTTTGAGTTAGAGTTTTCTCTTGACATATCCCCAGGCGTGGGAAGGCTGGATCATCAGGTAAGTCCATTTGTAGGTTTTTAAGGAACCTCCATCCCGTCTTCTCTAGTGACAATGCAGCCCGTCTTCCTGAAGCAGAGCCATGCTCACAAAGTAACGGATATTCCTAGAGGTCAGACATGACGTGCATTCAGCTTGGCCTGTTCCAGAAGAAGAGGGCAGTCTGGCAGGGCTGGAGGAGAGTGACCAGGGGAGTGTGGGACAGGCAGGATTCACACCACGTGGGGACATGACAGGCTGGGATAAGGAGCCTGGGCTTCCAGTCATGCCTTGGTAAGCATGGGGCACTGGTTCCAGGACTCCCCACAGATGCCAAAATCCATGGATGCTGATGCCTCTTATACAAAAGGACATAGGACTTTATTTTTTACATACAGACGTATTTTTCTTCCACGTTGTTGTCGTTTTTACAATGTTGTGTCGAATGCCAGTCTAGAGCACAATTTTCCACTTATGCATAAACATACCCATACAGTCATTGTCACATTCTCTTTCGCTGTGTCCTCCTGTGTACTTTAAATCATCTCTAGGTGACGCGCGGCATGCAAGGCAACGTGAATGCTATGTAAGCGGTTGCCGGTGTGTGGCAAGTTCAATTGTCGCTTTTCGAAACTTTCCGTTTTTTCCCGAATATTTTCAACCCACAGTTAGTTGAATCGGCTGGATCGGGGGAGCCCCTAGATACAGAGAACCCCCAAGCCCTTCCCACCTCGGAAATTTCCACTGGAAGCGCTGAAGGGGCCCAAAGAGAGGACAAGAGCGCCCTCTAGCGGCTGCAAACGCTGAGGCATTCCTTCAGCCTATGCAGCGCGGGAGAGAAGGTTTCGGGCCGACTAGCGCAAAAGGAGGGCCCGCCTGGACAGGAAGGAGGAAGGACGACAGCGGAAGCCAGCTCGCACCCTTCCTGGAGCTAGCTGGTTGCAGTGAGGGACGCCGAGGAACTGGGGACACGTCGCGTGGGGAGGCGGGGGGGCAATCCTGGCGGCCAGGAGCAGGGTTCACACAGCTGGCACCCAGTTTGCACGATCAAAATGACAAGGAGAGGGGGTGGGGGGAAGGGGCTGCCTCAGCACCGGGATCCTGACAAGGGCCATAGCGCCGCGACCTCAGCTAATGCGGCTCCCCTGCTAAGCCAGAAAAAGGAAACTGTGAGGCAAGATACTGCAGATTCCACCGCAGCCACACGGATGACTAGATCTCTAACCTGACAAAATGGAACCCTCGGAAACAGGAATCTTCCCTTTCTTCTACATTTTGACCTTGGGACAGGGAGCCACACTTCTCTGACGGGAACCGTCTTTACTCCGGCAGAGAGCTCAGTTTTCCAGGAATAAGTATGGAGAAAAAGTGTGCCGTGATGGTTTAGCAGTTCAAAGCGGAAGCCCGTCTTAGAGACGGGAAAAACATGCTTCTCAGTGAAGTCGAGGTATGGCACGAAGCAGGAGGAAGTTTAAGGAAATCTCTCTTAATATCCATTCACCAGACAAGACTAGCCAGTCCTAAAAAGGCAGCACGTTAAATCAAGGAAGATTCCTGCTTCCTTTCTGGGGCGGGAGGGGGGCGGGGGGACACGAGAAACAATGCCGCATTTTAAAACGAGCCTTGGGGCCCTAGATACGGAGAGTGTTGTTGGGTGTTGAGGCTGAGAGGTGTTGCTGAGGAGAACATAAAGCTGCGTATAGACTGGTATGGGTTCCAAGTCTACCGCTGGAAAAAAATTAGCCAATCATGAGTCCATTTGATTGGGAAAGAAGTAAATAACTCAAAAATGGGAAAGACATGGGATTAAATAGCGGTAGCGAGCAATTAAATCCAAGATGTTTATACCTATATTTTCATTGCGAATGCAACAGACTGAAAGCAACTGTCTAAAAAGCAGTCACTGTAGCCCGCGCAGGCGCACACACGCACACAATGGGGAACAGCAGAGAGGTAAAATATGCTAAATGTATCATGATTGAGAAACAAGATCTAATAGATTATCCCGTTTTTGAGACTGTTATAGCAATACTGGTCCAATTATACATAAAGTTATGAACTTAGAGATGACTTATTAAAACTTAGAGGGAATTTTAATTGGAAGACAATATAGCTTCCAAATCATTGAAGAGAAAACTAACCTCAAAAAAATTAATCAATGCAGCTAAGATGGAGTAACGGAGACCGTATTTACCATCGTAGGATAGACCCCAATGTGGATAAAATCTATGAAGCAATGCTTCTTAAGCCATGTGAAAACGATCATCCACTAGGACCTCGTCCTGCCGCCTCCATACCCAGGCTGCTAGGCCTCCTACTGCCACTACCAAGGATGTCCACCAGGTGGCGACATTGCCCCCCTCTGCTCCTGCTGCAGAGCCAGTCCTGAGCAGCCCTGCTCCAGGTTTTGGCAGGCCGCTCCCAGAAGCGCGCTCGTGGGCCTTGCTCCCTTTTAGCCACCAGCAAAGGGATCGAGGATGAGCACTGAGCCTCCTTACTCATCGAAGATCTAGGAACCTATCTGATTTCTGAGCAGCCCTTTACCCTCGTCTGCCGTCAGGTACTCTCCACCCGACTTGCAGAGTCCGCGGCTTGGGCAGCCTGCACGCTGGCCCCGGCCCGTCAGAATCTCTTCCCCCCACCCCCACCCCACCCCCACCCCCCCCCACCCCCCGGCCAAGAGGCCACGCGCGGTCGTGAGCAGGGCTCCAGGCCTCTGGAGCCGCGCCGCTTGGACTGCGTCCTGGCCCTGGGCTCGCGAGCTCCATGCCCTTGGCTGAGTCACTTAACATCTCTAAGCTAGTTTCCTCATCAGTACAATGAGGGCATAATCGGTATGGGAGGGGGGGGGAATCAGAATCTGGGGGGGACTACATTTCTGGTGATTGAAGATTATTTTCAGTTTGAATTATACAGTGAGGGACACCATACAGTTTTTACTACTGCAGACTTCTGAAGGACAGCTTCTAGTATTCTTAAAACTAATGCATGCACGTACACACAAACACACGTGCACACACACTGACTCTGCTCCGCCTACATCCCCACGCACACACACACGGAGTCACGGACCACACACACCCCCACAACATACACACAACCACACACGTCCTCAGGCGCGCGCACACACACGCAAAGTCACTGTCACGTGCCACACACGTCCAGGCTCAACTTTAGAATTCCCAGACTCAGGGGAGTCCTGCAAAGAAAGCGACAGTGCGGGGAGAGCCGATTCCCAGTCTCTGACCGCCAGCCTGACCCTTTTCTTCCCAATGCTGGGTCCATCCCATGCCCCAAGGGGCCTTGGATGTGCACAGGGGGACACTCAGACCTCACATCCGGGCTCTGTCCGTAACCTCCATGCCAACAGCTGCCCGTTGGCCTCTCTGTGAGTCCTGGGATGCTGAACTCCGGGGAGAGCCGGTGCAGAAACTACAAGTGGGTCAGGGGCTGCTGGGGCAGGGCATTCGGGGTCCTGGGATTCCAGAGCACGGGGTGGAGCCAATGGGCGTGTCCCCTTGGCCCTGCTGACTCCACCCCGTAGAGGGCGTGGCCAGAGGGAGTGTCAGGGCCAGAGGGACCCTCTGTAGTTCAGGACCCAGGACAGCGCGGGGGGGGTGTCGGGGGTGGGGGTTGGGGGGCCGCCCCTTGCCGTGGTCTAAGGGCAGAAGCCCTAAGGAAGGGCCGGAGGAGGCTGTAAGGTATCCTCACTGCCATCAATTAAAAAAAAAAGCAAAAGCCCGCCGCAGGCGAGGGTGGGGAGGGTTTTGCTAGAACAAGGGAAGACGCTCGCAGAGGTCTGGCCGCAGAGGGCTGGGGGGCTTGCCAGGCTGATGAGGAACCGAGAGGCCGTCGGCCTCTAAACTCCACACGAATTCCTCCGGGTGACCCTGAGATGCAGGGAGACACGGAAAGCACGGTAAACACAGGCCGGAAGCTCAGCAGCCTGTTGCTTGCTTCACCGTCCGTCTGGCGTCCCCTCTGCTAGCAAGCAGCCTTTACCGCATCACCCACGGCTGACCCGGCTCAGGATTCCAGCTGATGTTCCACGGGTGGCATCACTTGCTGGTGACACGAAGCAGGCACGTTAGCCACCTCCCAAACCCTGAGGCTCCTCCTGGGAGGAGCCTGCGGGCCCCCAGTCCAGCCTCTGCGCCACGATGCTCCTTAGTGCCGCTCCCGGTTCGCTGCCCCGGCCTCTAGCTCTGGCCGGAACCTCGCTGGATTGGCGATAAATGGCACCCATGCACCACGTGTAAGCTTGGGGTCCAGATGTGACCATGGCTCGTCTCTTCTTCCCATCGATTGGGGGATTGTTCGGGCTTCGTGTCATCGTGTTGGCAGGAAGGCCAGCACCGCCCCCCTGAGACCTCCCTGAAGACACATAGAAACATAGGACACAACGCAGCCCATCTCTTTGTTTTAAAACACCTTTACAGGGCTACGATTTCTGTTCCGTCAATTAGACACATCTCACGTGTAGTATTTGATCAATTTTCATACATGTCTACACCCAGAAAGCCATCGCCACAATCAAGAGAGCTAACATGTCCACCACTCCCCAAGACGGGCAATTTTCCGATTCCCATATTTACCCCTTCCCACCGCCGTCCCTCCCTGGTAACCATAAGTTTGTTTCTCTATGTCTGTGGCTCTATTTGTCTTTTGCAGTTAAGATCATTTCTGTCTTTTTTCCTTAGATTTCACATGGAAGTTGTGTCATGCGGCATTTTTCTCTCTTCTGGCTTACTTCACTCAGAATGACTATCTCTGTGCCCAACCATGTTGCCGCAAATGGCATGGTTCCATCCTTTTTCACGGCTGTGTAGTATTCCGCGGCATAAAAAGACAACTACTTCTTTATCCAGTCACCAGTCGTTAGATGTTGGGGTTAGTTCCACGTCCTGGCTAATACAAATAGGGCTGCTGTGAGCATTGAGGTGCATGGGACTTTTTGAGTTAGAGTTTTCTCTTGACATATCCCCAGGCGTGGGAAGGCTGGATCATCAGGTAAGTCCATTTGTAGGTTTTTAAGGAACCTCCATCCCGTCTTCTCTAGTGACAATGCAGCCCGTCTTCCTGAAGCAGAGCCATGCTCACAAAGTAACGGATATTCCTAGAGGTCAGACATGACGTGCATTCAGCTTGGCCTGTTCCAGAAGAAGAGGGCAGTCTGGCAGGGCTGGAGGAGAGTGACCAGGGGAGTGTGGGACAGGCAGGATTCACACCACGTGGGGACATGACAGGCTGGGATAAGGAGCCTGGGCTTCCAGTCATGCCTTGGTAAGCATGGGGCACTGGTTCCAGGACTCCCCACAGATGCCAAAATCCATGGATGCTGATGCCTCTTATACAAAAGGACATAGGACTTTATTTTTTACATACAGACGTATTTTTCTTCCACGTTGTTGTCGTTTTTACAATGTTGTGTCGAATGCCAGTCTAGAGCACAATTTTCCACTTATGCATAAACATACCCATACAGTCATTGTCACATTCTCTTTCGCTGTGTCCTCCTGTGTACTTTAAATCATCTCTAGGTGACGCGCGGCATGCAAGGCAACGTGAATGCTATGTAAGCGGTTGCCGGTGTGTGGCAAGTTCAATTGTCGCTTTTCGAAACTTTCCGTTTTTTCCCGAATATTTTCAACCCACAGTTAGTTGAATCGGCTGGATCGGGGGAGCCCCTAGATACAGAGAACCCCCAAGCCCTTCCCACCTCGGAAATTTCCACTGGAAGCGCTGAAGGGGCCCAAAGAGAGGACAAGAGCGCCCTCTAGCGGCTGCAAACGCTGAGGCATTCCTTCAGCCTATGCAGCGCGGGAGAGAAGGTTTCGGGCCGACTAGCGCAAAAGGAGGGCCCGCCTGGACAGGAAGGAGGAAGGACGACAGCGGAAGCCAGCTCGCACCCTTCCTGGAGCTAGCTGGTTGCAGTGAGGGACGCCGAGGAACTGGGGACACGTCGCGTGGGGAGGCGGGGGGGCAATCCTGGCGGCCAGGAGCAGGGTTCACACAGCTGGCACCCAGTTTGCACGATCAAAATGACAAGGAGAGGGGGTGGGGGGAAGGGGCTGCCTCAGCACCGGGATCCTGACAAGGGCCATAGCGCCGCGACCTCAGCTAATGCGGCTCCCCTGCTAAGCCAGAAAAAGGAAACTGTGAGGCAAGATACTGCAGATTCCACCGCAGCCACACGGATGACTAGATCTCTAACCTGACAAAATGGAACCCTCGGAAACAGGAATCTTCCCTTTCTTCTACATTTTGACCTTGGGACAGGGAGCCACACTTCTCTGACGGGAACCGTCTTTACTCCGGCAGAGAGCTCAGTTTTCCAGGAATAAGTATGGAGAAAAAGTGTGCCGTGATGGTTTAGCAGTTCAAAGCGGAAGCCCGTCTTAGAGACGGGAAAAACATGCTTCTCAATGAAGTCGAGGTATGGCACGAAGCAGGAGGAAGTTTAAGGAAATCTCTCTTAATATCCATTCACCAGACAAGACTAGCCAGTCCTAAAAAGGCAGCACGTTAAATCAAGGAAGATCCCTGCTTCCTTTCTGGGGCGGGAGGGGGGCGGGGGGACACGAGAAACAATGCCGCATTTTAAAACGAGCCTTGGGGCCCTAGATACGGAGAGTGTTGTTGGGTGTTGAGGCTGAGAGGTGTTGCTGAGGAGAACATAAAGCTGCGTATAGACTGGTATGGGTTCCAAGTCTACCGCTGGAAAAAAATTAGCCAATCATGAGTCCATTTGATTGGGAAAGAAGTAAATAACTCAAAAATGGGAAAGACATGGGATTAAATAGCGGTAGCGAGCAATTAAATCCAAGATGTTTATACCTATATTTTCATTGCGAATGCAACAGACTGAAAGCAACTGTCTAAAAAGCAGTCACTGTAGCCCGCGCAGGCGCACACACGCACACAATGGGGAACAGCAGAGAGGTAAAATATGCTAAATGTATCATGATTGAGAAACAAGATCTAATAGATTATCCCGTTTTTGAGACTGTTATAGCAATACTGGTCCAATTATACATAAAGTTATGAACTTAGAGATGACTTATTAAAACTTAGAGGGAATTTTAATTGGAAGACAATATAGCTTCCAAATCATTGAAGAGAAAACTAACCTCAAAAAAATTAATCAATGCAGCTAAGATGGAGTAACGGAGACCGTATTTACCATCGTAGGATAGACCCCAATGTGGATAAAATCTATGAAGCAATGCTTCTTAAGCCATGTGAAAACGATCATCCACTAGGACCTCGTCCTGCCGCCTCCATACCCAGGCTGCTAGGCCTCCTACTGCCACTACCAAGGATGTCCACCAGGTGGCGACATTGCCCCCCTCTGCTCCTGCTGCAGAGCCAGTCCTGAGCAGCCCTGCTCCAGGTTTTGGCAGGCCGCTCCCAGAAGCGCGCTCGTGGGCCTTGCTCCCTTTTAGCCACCAGCAAAGGGATCGAGGATGAGCACTGAGCCTCCTTACTCATCGAAGATCTAGGAACCTATCTGATTTCTGAGCAGCCCTTTACCCTCGTCTGCCGTCAGGTACTCTCCACCCGACTTGCAGAGTCCGCGGCTTGGGCAGCCTGCACGCTGGCCCCGGCCCGTCAGAATCTCTTCCCCCCACCCCCACCCCACCCCCACCCCCCCCCCACCCCCCGGCCAAGAGGCCACGCGCGGTCGTGAGCAGGGCTCCAGGCCTCTGGAGCCGCGCCGCTTGGACTGCGTCCTGGCCCTGGGCTCGCGAGCTCCATGCCCTTGGCTGAGTCACTTAACATCTCTAAGCTAGTTTCCTCATCAGTACAATGAGGGCATAATCGGTATGGGAGGGGGGGGGAATCAGAATCTGGGGGGGACTACATTTCTGGTGATTGAAGATTATTTTCAGTTTGAATTATACAGTGAGGGACACCATACAGTTTTTACTACTGCAGACTTCTGAAGGACAGCTTCTAGTATTCTTAAAACTAATGCATGCACGTACACACAAACACACGTGCACACACACTGACTCTGCTCCGCCTACATCCCCACGCACACACACACGGAGTCACGGACCACACACACCCCCACAACATACACACAACCACACACGTCCTCAGGCGCGCGCACACACACGCAAAGTCACTGTCACGTGCCACACACGTCCAGGCTCAACTTTAGAATTCCCAGACTCAGGGGAGTCCTGCAAAGAAAGCGACAGTGCGGGGAGAGCCGATTCCCAGTCTCTGACCGCCAGCCTGACCCTTTTCTTCCCAATGCTGGGTCCATCCCATGCCCCAAGGGGCCTTGGATGTGCACAGGGGGACACTCAGACCTCACATCCGGGCTCTGTCCGTAACCTCCATGCCAACAGCTGCCCGTTGGCCTCTCTGTGAGTCCTGGGATGCTGAACTCCGGGGAGAGCCGGTGCAGAAACTACAAGTGGGTCAGGGGCTGCTGGGGCAGGGCATTCGGGGTCCTGGGATTCCAGAGCACGGGGTGGAGCCAATGGGCGTGTCCCCTTGGCCCTGCTGACTCCACCCCGTAGAGGGCGTGGCCAGAGGGAGTGTCAGGGCCAGAGGGACCCTCTGTAGTTCAGGACCCAGGACAGCGCGGGGGGGGTGTCGGGGGTGGGGGTTGGGGGGCCGCCCCTTGCCGTGGTCTAAGGGCAGAAGCCCTAAGGAAGGGCCGGAGGAGGCTGTAAGGTATCCTCACTGCCATCAATTAAAAAAAAAAGCAAAAGCCCGCCGCAGGCGAGGGTGGGGAGGGTTTTGCTAGAACAAGGGAAGACGCTCGCAGAGGTCTGGCCGCAGAGGGCTGGGGGGCTTGCCAGGCTGATGAGGAACCGAGAGGCCGTCGGCCTCTAAACTCCACACGAATTCCTCCGGGTGACCCTGAGATGCAGGGAGACACGGAAAGCACGGTAAACACAGGCCGGAAGCTCAGCAGCCTGTTGCTTGCTTCACCGTCCGTCTGGCGTCCCCTCTGCTAGCAAGCAGCCTTTACCGCATCACCCACGGCTGACCCGGCTCAGGATTCCAGCTGATGTTCCACGGGTGGCATCACTTGCTGGTGACACGAAGCAGGCACGTTAGCCACCTCCCAAACCCTGAGGCTCCTCCTGGGAGGAGCCTGCGGGCCCCCAGTCCAGCCTCTGCGCCACGATGCTCCTTAGTGCCGCTCCCGGTTCGCTGCCCCGGCCTCTAGCTCTGGCCGGAACCTCGCTGGATTGGCGATAAATGGCACCCATGCACCACGTGTAAGCTTGGGGTCCAGATGTGACCATGGCTCGTCTCTTCTTCCCATCGATTGGGGGATTGTTCGGGCTTCGTGTCATCGTGTTGGCAGGAAGGCCAGCACCGCCCCCCTGAGACCTCCCTGAAGACACATAGAAACATAGGACACAACGCAGCCCATCTCTTTGTTTTAAAACACCTTTACAGGGCTACGATTTCTGTTCCGTCAATTAGACACATCTCACGTGTAGTATTTGATCAATTTTCATACATGTCTACACCCAGAAAGCCATCGCCACAATCAAGAGAGCTAACATGTCCACCACTCCCCAAGACGGGCAATTTTCCGATTCCCATATTTACCCCTTCCCACCGCTGTCCCTCCCTGGTAACCATAAGTTTGTTTCTCTATGTCTGTGGCTCTATTTGTCTTTTGCAGTTAAGATCATTTCTGTCTTTTTTCCTTAGATTTCACATGGAAGTTGTGTCATGCGGCATTTTTCTCTCTTCTGGCTTACTTCACTCAGAATGACTATCTCTGTGCCCAACCATGTTGCCGCAAATGGCATGGTTCCATCCTTTTTCACGGCTGTGTAGTATTCCGCGGCATAAAAAGACAACTACTTCTTTATCCAGTCACCAGTCGTTAGATGTTGGGGTTAGTTCCACGTCCTGGCTAATACAAATAGGGCTGCTGTGAGCATTGAGGTGCATGGGACTTTTTGAGTTAGAGTTTTCTCTTGACATATCCCCAGGCGTGGGAAGGCTGGATCATCAGGTAAGTCCATTTGTAGGTTTTTAAGGAACCTCCATCCCGTCTTCTCTAGTGACAATGCAGCCCGTCTTCCTGAAGCAGAGCCATGCTCACAAAGTAACGGATATTCCTAGAGGTCAGACATGACGTGCATTCAGCTTGGCCTGTTCCAGAAGAAGAGGGCAGTCTGGCAGGGCTGGAGGAGAGTGACCAGGGGAGTGTGGGACAGGCAGGATTCACACCACGTGGGGACATGACAGGCTGGGATAAGGAGCCTGGGCTTCCAGTCATGCCTTGGTAAGCATGGGGCACTGGTTCCAGGACTCCCCACAGATGCCAAAATCCATGGATGCTGATGCCTCTTATACAAAAGGACATAGGACTTTATTTTTTACATACAGACGTATTTTTCTTCCACGTTGTTGTCGTTTTTACAATGTTGTGTCGAATGCCAGTCTAGAGCACAATTTTCCACTTATGCATAAACATACCCATACAGTCATTGTCACATTCTCTTTCGCTGTGTCCTCCTGTGTACTTTAAATCATCTCTAGGTGACGCGCGGCATGCAAGGCAACGTGAATGCTATGTAAGCGGTTGCCGGTGTGTGGCAAGTTCAATTGTCGCTTTTCGAAACTTTCCGTTTTTTCCCGAATATTTTCAACCCACAGTTAGTTGAATCGGCTGGATCGGGGGAGCCCCTAGATACAGAGAACCCCCAAGCCCTTCCCACCTCGGAAATTTCCACTGGAAGCGCTGAAGGGGCCCAAAGAGAGGACAAGAGCGCCCTCTAGCGGCTGCAAACGCTGAGGCATTCCTTCAGCCTATGCAGCGCGGGAGAGAAGGTTTCGGGCCGACTAGCGCAAAAGGAGGGCCCGCCTGGACAGGAAGGAGGAAGGACGACAGCGGAAGCCAGCTCGCACCCTTCCTGGAGCTAGCTGGTTGCAGTGAGGGACGCCGAGGAACTGGGGACACGTCGCGTGGGGAGGCGGGGGGGCAATCCTGGCGGCCAGGAGCAGGGTTCACACAGCTGGCACCCAGTTTGCACGATCAAAATGACAAGGAGAGGGGGTGGGGGGAAGGGGCTGCCTCAGCACCGGGATCCTGACAAGGGCCATAGCGCCGCGACCTCAGCTAATGCGGCTCCCCTGCTAAGCCAGAAAAAGGAAACTGTGAGGCAAGATACTGCAGATTCCACCGCAGCCACACGGATGACTAGATCTCTAACCTGACAAAATGGAACCCTCGGAAACAGGAATCTTCCCTTTCTTCTACATTTTGACCTTGGGACAGGGAGCCACACTTCTCTGACGGGAACCGTCTTTACTCCGGCAGAGAGCTCAGTTTTCCAGGAATAAGTATGGAGAAAAAGTGTGCCGTGATGGTTTAGCAGTTCAAAGCGGAAGCCCGTCTTAGAGACGGGAAAAACATGCTTCTCAGTGAAGTCGAGGTATGGCACGAAGCAGGAGGAAGTTTAAGGAAATCTCTCTTAATATCCATTCACCAGACAAGACTAGCCAGTCCTAAAAAGGCAGCACGTTAAATCAAGGAAGATCCCTGCTTCCTTTCTGGGGCGGGAGGGGGGCGGGGGGACACGAGAAACAATGCCGCATTTTAAAACGAGCCTTGGGGCCCTAGATACGGAGAGTGTTGTTGGGTGTTGAGGCTGAGAGGTGTTGCTGAGGAGAACATAAAGCTGCGTATAGACTGGTATGGGTTCCAAGTCTACCGCTGGAAAAAAATTAGCCAATCATGAGTCCATTTGATTGGGAAAGAAGTAAATAACTCAAAAATGGGAAAGACATGGGATTAAATAGCGGTAGCGAGCAATTAAATCCAAGATGTTTATACCTATATTTTCATTGCGAATGCAACAGACTGAAAGCAACTGTCTAAAAAGCAGTCACTGTAGCCCGCGCAGGCGCACACACGCACACAATGGGGAACAGCAGAGAGGTAAAATATGCTAAATGTATCATGATTGAGAAACAAGATCTAATAGATTATCCCGTTTTTGAGACTGTTATAGCAATACTGGTCCAATTATACATAAAGTTATGAACTTAGAGATGACTTATTAAAACTTAGAGGGAATTTTAATTGGAAGACAATATAGCTTCCAAATCATTGAAGAGAAAACTAACCTCAAAAAAATTAATCAATGCAGCTAAGATGGAGTAACGGAGACCGTATTTACCATCGTAGGATAGACCCCAATGTGGATAAAATCTATGAAGCAATGCTTCTTAAGCCATGTGAAAACGATCATCCACTAGGACCTCGTCCTGCCGCCTCCATACCCAGGCTGCTAGGCCTCCTACTGCCACTACCAAGGATGTCCACCAGGTGGCGACATTGCCCCCCTCTGCTCCTGCTGCAGAGCCAGTCCTGAGCAGCCCTGCTCCAGGTTTTGGCAGGCCGCTCCCAGAAGCGCGCTCGTGGGCCTTGCTCCCTTTTAGCCACCAGCAAAGGGATCGAGGATGAGCACTGAGCCTCCTTACTCATCGAAGATCTAGGAACCTATCTGATTTCTGAGCAGCCCTTTACCCTCGTCTGCCGTCAGGTACTCTCCACCCGACTTGCAGAGTCCGCGGCTTGGGCAGCCTGCACGCTGGCCCCGGCCCGTCAGAATCTCTTCCCCCCACCCCCACCCCACCCCCACCCCCCCCCCCACCCCCCGGCCAAGAGGCCACGCGCGGTCGTGAGCAGGGCTCCAGGCCTCTGGAGCCGCGCCGCTTGGACTGCGTCCTGGCCCTGGGCTCGCGAGCTCCATGCCCTTGGCTGAGTCACTTAACATCTCTAAGCTAGTTTCCTCATCAGTACAATGAGGGCATAATCGGTATGGGAGGGGGGGGAATCAGAATCTGGGGGGGACTACATTTCTGGTGATTGAAGATTATTTTCAGTTTGAATTATACAGTGAGGGACACCATACAGTTTTTACTACTGCAGACTTCTGAAGGACAGCTTCTAGTATTCTTAAAACTAATGCATGCACGTACACACAAACACACGTGCACACACACTGACTCTGCTCCGCCTACATCCCCACGCACACACACACGGAGTCACGGACCACACACACCCCCACAACATACACACAACCACACACGTCCTCAGGCGCGCGCACACACACGCAAAGTCACTGTCACGTGCCACACACGTCCAGGCTCAACTTTAGAATTCCCAGACTCAGGGGAGTCCTGCAAAGAAAGCGACAGTGCGGGGAGAGCCGATTCCCAGTCTCTGACCGCCAGCCTGACCCTTTTCTTCCCAATGCTGGGTCCATCCCATGCCCCAAGGGGCCTTGGATGTGCACAGGGGGACACTCAGACCTCACATCCGGGCTCTGTCCGTAACCTCCATGCCAACAGCTGCCCGTTGGCCTCTCTGTGAGTCCTGGGATGCTGAACTCCGGGGAGAGCCGGTGCAGAAACTACAAGTGGGTCAGGGGCTGCTGGGGCAGGGCATTCGGGGTCCTGGGATTCCAGAGCACGGGGTGGAGCCAATGGGCGTGTCCCCTTGGCCCTGCTGACTCCACCCCGTAGAGGGCGTGGCCAGAGGGAGTGTCAGGGCCAGAGGGACCCTCTGTAGTTCAGGACCCAGGACAGCGCGGGGGGGGTGTCGGGGGTGGGGGTTGGGGGGCCGCCCCTTGCCGTGGTCTAAGGGCAGAAGCCCTAAGGAAGGGCCGGAGGAGGCTGTAAGGTATCCTCACTGCCATCAATTAAAAAAAAAAGCAAAAGCCCGCCGCAGGCGAGGGTGGGGAGGGTTTTGCTAGAACAAGGGAAGACGCTCGCAGAGGTCTGGCCGCAGAGGGCTGGGGGGCTTGCCAGGCTGATGAGGAACCGAGAGGCCGTCGGCCTCTAAACTCCACACGAATTCCTCCGGGTGACCCTGAGATGCAGGGAGACACGGAAAGCACGGTAAACACAGGCCGGAAGCTCAGCAGCCTGTTGCTTGCTTCACCGTCCGTCTGGCGTCCCCTCTGCTAGCAAGCAGCCTTTACCGCATCACCCACGGCTGACCCGGCTCAGGATTCCAGCTGATGTTCCACGGGTGGCATCACTTGCTGGTGACACGAAGCAGGCACGTTAGCCACCTCCCAAACCCTGAGGCTCCTCCTGGGAGGAGCCTGCGGGCCCCCAGTCCAGCCTCTGCGCCACGATGCTCCTTAGTGCCGCTCCCGGTTCGCTGCCCCGGCCTCTAGCTCTGGCCGGAACCTCGCTGGATTGGCGATAAATGGCACCCATGCACCACGTGTAAGCTTGGGGTCCAGATGTGACCATGGCTCGTCTCTTCTTCCCATCGATTGGGGGATTGTTCGGGCTTCGTGTCATCGTGTTGGCAGGAAGGCCAGCACCGCCCCCCTGAGACCTCCCTGAAGACACATAGAAACATAGGACACAACGCAGCCCATCTCTTTGTTTTAAAACACCTTTACAGGGCTACGATTTCTGTTCCGTCAATTAGACACATCTCACGTGTAGTATTTGATCAATTTTCATACATGTCTACACCCAGAAAGCCATCGCCACAATCAAGAGAGCTAACATGTCCACCACTCCCCAAGACGGGCAATTTTCCGATTCCCATATTTACCCCTTCCCACCGCTGTCCCTCCCTGGTAACCATAAGTTTGTTTCTCTATGTCTGTGGCTCTATTTGTCTTTTGCAGTTAAGATCATTTCTGTCTTTTTTCCTTAGATTTCACATGGAAGTTGTGTCATGCGGCATTTTTCTCTCTTCTGGCTTACTTCACTCAGAATGACTATCTCTGTGCCCAACCATGTTGCCGCAAATGGCATAGTTCCACCCTTTTTCACGGCTGTGTAGTATTCCGCGGCATAAAAAGACAACTACTTCTTTATCCAGTCACCAGTCGTTAGATGTTGGGGTTAGTTCCACGTCCTGGCTAATACAAATAGGGCTGCTGTGAGCATTGAGGTGCATGGGACTTTTTGAGTTAGAGTTTTCTCTTGACATATCCCCAGGCGTGGGAAGGCTGGATCATCAGGTAAGTCCATTTGTAGGTTTTTAAGGAACCTCCATCCCGTCTTCTCTAGTGACAATGCAGCCCGTCTTCCTGAAGCAGAGCCATGCTCACAAAGTAACGGATATTCCTAGAGGTCAGACATGACGTGCATTCAGCTTGGCCTGTTCCAGAAGAAGAGGGCAGTCTGGCAGGGCTGGAGGAGAGTGACCAGGGGAGTGTGGGACAGGCAGGATTCACACCACGTGGGGACATGACAGGCTGGGATAAGGAGCCTGGGCTTCCAGTCATGCCTTGGTAAGCATGGGGCACTGGTTCCAGGACTCCCCACAGATGCCAAAATCCATGGATGCTGATGCCTCTTATACAAAAGGACATAGGACTTTATTTTTTACATACAGACGTATTTTTCTTCCACGTTGTTGTCGTTTTTACAATGTTGTGTCGAATGCCAGTCTAGAGCACAATTTTCCACTTATGCATAAACATACCCATACAGTCATTGTCACATTCTCTTTCGCTGTGTCCTCCTGTGTACTTTAAATCATCTCTAGGTGACGCGCGGCATGCAAGGCAACGTGAATGCTATGTAAGCGGTTGCCGGTGTGTGGCAAGTTCAATTGTCGCTTTTCGAAACTTTCCGTTTTTTCCCGAATATTTTCAACCCACAGTTAGTTGAATCGGCTGGATCGGGGGAGCCCCTAGATACAGAGAACCCCCAAGCCCTTCCCACCTCGGAAATTTCCACTGGAAGCGCTGAAGGGGCCCAAAGAGAGGACAAGAGCGCCCTCTAGCGGCTGCAAACGCTGAGGCATTCCTTCAGCCTATGCAGCGCGGGAGAGAAGGTTTCGGGCCGACTAGCGCAAAAGGAGGGCCCGCCTGGACAGGAAGGAGGAAGGACGACAGCGGAAGCCAGCTCGCACCCTTCCTGGAGCTAGCTGGTTGCAGTGAGGGACGCCGAGGAACTGGGGACACGTCGCGTGGGGAGGCGGGGGGGCAATCCTGGCGGCCAGGAGCAGGGTTCACACAGCTGGCACCCAGTTTGCACGATCAAAATGACAAGGAGAGGGGGTGGGGGGAAGGGGCTGCCTCAGCACCGGGATCCTGACAAGGGCCATAGCGCCGCGACCTCAGCTAATGCGGCTCCCCTGCTAAGCCAGAAAAAGGAAACTGTGAGGCAAGATACTGCAGATTCCACCGCAGCCACACGGATGACTAGATCTCTAACCTGACAAAATGGAACCCTCGGAAACAGGAATCTTCCCTTTCTTCTACATTTTGACCTTGGGACAGGGAGCCACACTTCTCTGACGGGAACCGTCTTTACTCCGGCAGAGAGCTCAGTTTTCCAGGAATAAGTATGGAGAAAAAGTGTGCCGTGATGGTTTAGCAGTTCAAAGCGGAAGCCCGTCTTAGAGACGGGAAAAACATGCTTCTCAGTGAAGTCGAGGTATGGCACGAAGCAGGAGGAAGTTTAAGGAAATCTCTCTTAATATCCATTCACCAGACAAGACTAGCCAGTCCTAAAAAGGCAGCACGTTAAATCAAGGAAGATCCCTGCTTCCTTTCTGGGGCGGGAGGGGGGCGGGGGGACACGAGAAACAATGCCGCATTTTAAAACGAGCCTTGGGGCCCTAGATACGGAGAGTGTTGTTGGGTGTTGAGGCTGAGAGGTGTTGCTGAGGAGAACATAAAGCTGCGTATAGACTGGTATGGGTTCCAAGTCTACCGCTGGAAAAAAATTAGCCAATCATGAGTCCATTTGATTGGGAAAGAAGTAAATAACTCAAAAATGGGAAAGACATGGGATTAAATAGCGGTAGCGAGCAATTAAATCCAAGATGTTTATACCTATATTTTCATTGCGAATGCAACAGACTGAAAGCAACTGTCTAAAAAGCAGTCACTGTAGCCCGCGCAGGCGCACACACGCACACAATGGGGAACAGCAGAGAGGTAAAATATGCTAAATGTATCATGATTGAGAAACAAGATCTAATAGATTATCCCGTTTTTGAGACTGTTATAGCAATACTGGTCCAATTATACATAAAGTTATGAACTTAGAGATGACTTATTAAAACTTAGAGGGAATTTTAATTGGAAGACAATATAGCTTCCAAATCATTGAAGAGAAAACTAACCTCAAAAAAATTAATCAATGCAGCTAAGATGGAGTAACGGAGACCGTATTTACCATCGTAGGATAGACCCCAATGTGGATAAAATCTATGAAGCAATGCTTCTTAAGCCATGTGAAAACGATCATCCACTAGGACCTCGTCCTGCCGCCTCCATACCCAGGCTGCTAGGCCTCCTACTGCCACTACCAAGGATGTCCACCAGGTGGCGACATTGCCCCCCTCTGCTCCTGCTGCAGAGCCAGTCCTGAGCAGCCCTGCTCCAGGTTTTGGCAGGCCGCTCCCAGAAGCGCGCTCGTGGGCCTTGCTCCCTTTTAGCCACCAGCAAAGGGATCGAGGATGAGCACTGAGCCTCCTTACTCATCGAAGATCTAGGAACCTATCTGATTTCTGAGCAGCCCTTTACCCTCGTCTGCCGTCAGGTACTCTCCACCCGACTTGCAGAGTCCGCGGCTTGGGCAGCCTGCACGCTGGCCCCGGCCCGTCAGAATCTCTTCCCCCCACCCCCACCCCACCCCCACCCCCCCCCCCACCCCCCGGCCAAGAGGCCACGCGCGGTCGTGAGCAGGGCTCCAGGCCTCTGGAGCCGCGCCGCTTGGACTGCGTCCTGGCCCTGGGCTCGCGAGCTCCATGCCCTTGGCTGAGTCACTTAACATCTCTAAGCTAGTTTCCTCATCAGTACAATGAGGGCATAATCGGTATGGGAGGGGGGGGAATCAGAATCTGGGGGGGACTACATTTCTGGTGATTGAAGATTATTTTCAGTTTGAATTATACAGTGAGGGACACCATACAGTTTTTACTACTGCAGACTTCTGAAGGACAGCTTCTAGTATTCTTAAAACTAATGCATGCACGTACACACAAACACACGTGCACACACACTGACTCTGCTCCGCCTACATCCCCACGCACACACACACGGAGTCACGGACCACACACACCCCCACAACATACACACAACCACACACGTCCTCAGGCGCGCGCACACACACGCAAAGTCACTGTCACGTGCCACACACGTCCAGGCTCAACTTTAGAATTCCCAGACTCAGGGGAGTCCTGCAAAGAAAGCGACAGTGCGGGGAGAGCCGATTCCCAGTCTCTGACCGCCAGCCTGACCCTTTTCTTCCCAATGCTGGGTCCATCCCATGCCCCAAGGGGCCTTGGATGTGCACAGGGGGACACTCAGACCTCACATCCGGGCTCTGTCCGTAACCTCCATGCCAACAGCTGCCCGTTGGCCTCTCTGTGAGTCCTGGGATGCTGAACTCCGGGGAGAGCCGGTGCAGAAACTACAAGTGGGTCAGGGGCTGCTGGGGCAGGGCATTCGGGGTCCTGGGATTCCAGAGCACGGGGTGGAGCCAATGGGCGTGTCCCCTTGGCCCTGCTGACTCCACCCCGTAGAGGGCGTGGCCAGAGGGAGTGTCAGGGCCAGAGGGACCCTCTGTAGTTCAGGACCCAGGACAGCGCGGGGGGGGTGTCGGGGGTGGGGGTTGGGGGGCCGCCCCTTGCCGTGGTCTAAGGGCAGAAGCCCTAAGGAAGGGCCGGAGGAGGCTGTAAGGTATCCTCACTGCCATCAATTAAAAAAAAAAGCAAAAGCCCGCCGCAGGCGAGGGTGGGGAGGGTTTTGCTAGAACAAGGGAAGACGCTCGCAGAGGTCTGGCCGCAGAGGGCTGGGGGGCTTGCCAGGCTGATGAGGAACCGAGAGGCCGTCGGCCTCTAAACTCCACACGAATTCCTCCGGGTGACCCTGAGATGCAGGGAGACACGGAAAGCACGGTAAACACAGGCCGGAAGCTCAGCAGCCTGTTGCTTGCTTCACCGTCCGTCTGGCGTCCCCTCTGCTAGCAAGCAGCCTTTACCGCATCACCCACGGCTGACCCGGCTCAGGATTCCAGCTGATGTTCCACGGGTGGCATCACTTGCTGGTGACACGAAGCAGGCACGTTAGCCACCTCCCAAACCCTGAGGCTCCTCCTGGGAGGAGCCTGCGGGCCCCCAGTCCAGCCTCTGCGCCACGATGCTCCTTAGTGCCGCTCCCGGTTCGCTGCCCCGGCCTCTAGCTCTGGCCGGAACCTCGCTGGATTGGCGATAAATGGCACCCATGCACCACGTGTAAGCTTGGGGTCCAGATGTGACCATGGCTCGTCTCTTCTTCCCATCGATTGGGGGATTGTTCGGGCTTCGTGTCATCGTGTTGGCAGGAAGGCCAGCACCGCCCCCCTGAGACCTCCCTGAAGACACATAGAAACATAGGACACAACGCAGCCCATCTCTTTGTTTTAAAACACCTTTACAGGGCTACGATTTCTGTTCCGTCAATTAGACACATCTCACGTGTAGTATTTGATCAATTTTCATACATGTCTACACCCAGAAAGCCATCGCCACAATCAAGAGAGCTAACATGTCCACCACTCCCCAAGACGGGCAATTTTCCGATTCCCATATTTACCCCTTCCCACCGCCGTCCCTCCCTGGTAACCATAAGTTTGTTTCTCTATGTCTGTGGCTCTATTTGTCTTTTGCAGTTAAGATCATTTCTGTCTTTTTTCCTTAGATTTCACATGGAAGTTGTGTCATGCGGCATTTTTCTCTCTTCTGGCTTACTTCACTCAGAATGACTATCTCTGTGCCCAACCATGTTGCCGCAAATGGCATGGTTCCATCCTTTTTCACGGCTGTGTAGTATTCCGCGGCATAAAAAGACAACTACTTCTTTATCCAGTCACCAGTCGTTAGATGTTGGGGTTAGTTCCACGTCCTGGCTAGTACAAATAGGGCTGCTGTGAGCATTGAGGTGCATGGGACTTTTTGAGTTAGAGTTTTCTCTTGACATATCCCCAGGCGTGGGAAGGCTGGATCATCAGGTAAGTCCATTTGTAGGTTTTTAAGGAACCTCCATCCCGTCTTCTCTAGTGACAATGCAGCCCGTCTTCCTGAAGCAGAGCCATGCTCACAAAGTAACGGATATTCCTAGAGGTCAGACATGACGTGCATTCAGCTTGGCCTGTTCCAGAAGAAGAGGGCAGTCTGGCAGGGCTGGAGGAGAGTGACCAGGGGAGTGTGGGACAGGCAGGATTCACACCACGTGGGGACATGACAGGCTGGGATAAGGAGCCTGGGCTTCCAGTCATGCCTTGGTAAGCATGGGGCACTGGTTCCAGGACTCCCCACAGATGCCAAAATCCATGGATGCTGATGCCTCTTATACAAAAGGACATAGGACTTTATTTTTTACATACAGACGTATTTTTCTTCCACGTTGTTGTCGTTTTTACAATGTTGTGTCGAATGCCAGTCTAGAGCACAATTTTCCACTTATGCATAAACATACCCATACAGTCATTGTCACATTCTCTTTCGCTGTGTCCTCCTGTGTACTTTAAATCATCTCTAGGTGACGCGCGGCATGCAAGGCAACGTGAATGCTATGTAAGCGGTTGCCGGTGTGTGGCAAGTTCAATTGTCGCTTTTCGAAACTTTCCGTTTTTTCCCGAATATTTTCAACCCACAGTTAGTTGAATCGGCTGGATCGGGGGAGCCCCTAGATACAGAGAACCCCCAAGCCCTTCCCACCTCGGAAATTTCCACTGGAAGCGCTGAAGGGGCCCAAAGAGAGGACAAGAGCGCCCTCTAGCGGCTGCAAACGCTGAGGCATTCCTTCAGCCTATGCAGCGCGGGAGAGAAGGTTTCGGGCCGACTAGCGCAAAAGGAGGGCCCGCCTGGACAGGAAGGAGGAAGGACGACAGCGGAAGCCAGCTCGCACCCTTCCTGGAGCTAGCTGGTTGCAGTGAGGGACGCCGAGGAACTGGGGACACGTCGCGTGGGGAGGCGGGGGGGCAATCCTGGCGGCCAGGAGCAGGGTTCACACAGCTGGCACCCAGTTTGCACGATCAAAATGACAAGGAGAGGGGGTGGGGGGAAGGGGCTGCCTCAGCACCGGGATCCTGACAAGGGCCATAGCGCCGCGACCTCAGCTAATGCGGCTCCCCTGCTAAGCCAGAAAAAGGAAACTGTGAGGCAAGATACTGCAGATTCCACCGCAGCCACACGGATGACTAGATCTCTAACCTGACAAAATGGAACCCTCGGAAACAGGAATCTTCCCTTTCTTCTACATTTTGACCTTGGGACAGGGAGCCACACTTCTCTGACGGGAACCGTCTTTACTCCGGCAGAGAGCTCAGTTTTCCAGGAATAAGTATGGAGAAAAAGTGTGCCGTGATGGTTTAGCAGTTCAAAGCGGAAGCCCGTCTTAGAGACGGGAAAAACATGCTTCTCAGTGAAGTCGAGGTATGGCACGAAGCAGGAGGAAGTTTAAGGAAATCTCTCTTAATATCCATTCACCAGACAAGACTAGCCAGTCCTAAAAAGGCAGCACGTTAAATCAAGGAAGATCCCTGCTTCCTTTCTGGGGCGGGAGGGGGGCGGGGGGACACGAGAAACAATGCCGCATTTTAAAACGAGCCTTGGGGCCCTAGATACGGAGAGTGTTGTTGGGTGTTGAGGCTGAGAGGTGTTGCTGAGGAGAACATAAAGCTGCGTATAGACTGGTATGGGTTCCAAGTCTACCGCTGGAAAAAAATTAGCCAATCATGAGTCCATTTGATTGGGAAAGAAGTAAATAACTCAAAAATGGGAAAGACATGGGATTAAATAGCGGTAGCGAGCAATTAAATCCAAGATGTTTATACCTATATTTTCATTGCGAATGCAACAGACTGAAAGCAACTGTCTAAAAAGCAGTCACTGTAGCCCGCGCAGGCGCACACACGCACACAATGGGGAACAGCAGAGAGGTAAAATATGCTAAATGTATCATGATTGAGAAACAAGATCTAATAGATTATCCCGTTTTTGAGACTGTTATAGCAATACTGGTCCAATTATACATAAAGTTATGAACTTAGAGATGACTTATTAAAACTTAGAGGGAATTTTAATTGGAAGACAATATAGCTTCCAAATCATTGAAGAGAAAACTAACCTCAAAAAAATTAATCAATGCAGCTAAGATGGAGTAACGGAGACCGTATTTACCATCGTAGGATAGACCCCAATGTGGATAAAATCTATGAAGCAATGCTTCTTAAGCCATGTGAAAACGATCATCCACTAGGACCTCGTCCTGCCGCCTCCATACCCAGGCTGCTAGGCCTCCTACTGCCACTACCAAGGATGTCCACCAGGTGGCGACATTGCCCCCCTCTGCTCCTGCTGCAGAGCCAGTCCTGAGCAGCCCTGCTCCAGGTTTTGGCAGGCCGCTCCCAGAAGCGCGCTCGTGGGCCTTGCTCCCTTTTAGCCACCAGCAAAGGGATCGAGGATGAGCACTGAGCCTCCTTACTCATCGAAGATCTAGGAACCTATCTGATTTCTGAGCAGCCCTTTACCCTCGTCTGCCGTCAGGTACTCTCCACCCGACTTGCAGAGTCCGCGGCTTGGGCAGCCTGCACGCTGGCCCCGGCCCGTCAGAATCTCTTCCCCCCACCCCCACCCCACCCCCACCCCCCCCCACCCCCCGGCCAAGAGGCCACGCGCGGTCGTGAGCAGGGCTCCAGGCCTCTGGAGCCGCGCCGCTTGGACTGCGTCCTGGCCCTGGGCTCGCGAGCTCCATGCCCTTGGCTGAGTCACTTAACATCTCTAAGCTAGTTTCCTCATCAGTACAATGAGGGCATAATCGGTATGGGAGGGGGGGGAATCAGAATCTGGGGGGGACTACATTTCTGGTGATTGAAGATTATTTTCAGTTTGAATTATACAGTGAGGGACACCATACAGTTTTTACTACTGCAGACTTCTGAAGGACAGCTTCTAGTATTCTTAAAACTAATGCATGCACGTACACACAAACACACGTGCACACACACTGACTCTGCTCCGCCTACATCCCCACGCACACACACACGGAGTCACGGACCACACACACCCCCACAACATACACACAACCACACACGTCCTCAGGCGCGCGCACACACACGCAAAGTCACTGTCACGTGCCACACACGTCCAGGCTCAACTTTAGAATTCCCAGACTCAGGGGAGTCCTGCAAAGAAAGCGACAGTGCGGGGAGAGCCGATTCCCAGTCTCTGACCGCCAGCCTGACCCTTTTCTTCCCAATGCTGGGTCCATCCCATGCCCCAAGGGGCCTTGGATGTGCACAGGGGGACACTCAGACCTCACATCCGGGCTCTGTCCGTAACCTCCATGCCAACAGCTGCCCGTTGGCCTCTCTGTGAGTCCTGGGATGCTGAACTCCGGGGAGAGCCGGTGCAGAAACTACAAGTGGGTCAGGGGCTGCTGGGGCAGGGCATTCGGGGTCCTGGGATTCCAGAGCACGGGGTGGAGCCAATGGGCGTGTCCCCTTGGCCCTGCTGACTCCACCCCGTAGAGGGCGTGGCCAGAGGGAGTGTCAGGGCCAGAGGGACCCTCTGTAGTTCAGGACCCAGGACAGCGCGGGGGGGGTGTCGGGGGTGGGGGTTGGGGGGCCGCCCCTTGCCGTGGTCTAAGGGCAGAAGCCCTAAGGAAGGGCCGGAGGAGGCTGTAAGGTATCCTCACTGCCATCAATTAAAAAAAAAAGCAAAAGCCCGCCGCAGGCGAGGGTGGGGAGGGTTTTGCTAGAACAAGGGAAGACGCTCGCAGAGGTCTGGCCGCAGAGGGCTGGGGGGCTTGCCAGGCTGATGAGGAACCGAGAGGCCGTCGGCCTCTAAACTCCACACGAATTCCTCCGGGTGACCCTGAGATGCAGGGAGACACGGAAAGCACGGTAAACACAGGCCGGAAGCTCAGCAGCCTGTTGCTTGCTTCACCGTCCGTCTGGCGTCCCCTCTGCTAGCAAGCAGCCTTTACCGCATCACCCACGGCTGACCCGGCTCAGGATTCCAGCTGATGTTCCACGGGTGGCATCACTTGCTGGTGACACGAAGCAGGCACGTTAGCCACCTCCCAAACCCTGAGGCTCCTCCTGGGAGGAGCCTGCGGGCCCCCAGTCCAGCCTCTGCGCCACGATGCTCCTTAGTGCCGCTCCCGGTTCGCTGCCCCGGCCTCTAGCTCTGGCCGGAACCTCGCTGGATTGGCGATAAATGGCACCCATGCACCACGTGTAAGCTTGGGGTCCAGATGTGACCATGGCTCGTCTCTTCTTCCCATCGATTGGGGGATTGTTCGGGCTTCGTGTCATCGTGTTGGCAGGAAGGCCAGCACCGCCCCCCTGAGACCTCCCTGAAGACACATAGAAACATAGGACACAACGCAGCCCATCTCTTTGTTTTAAAACACCTTTACAGGGCTACGATTTCTGTTCCGTCAATTAGACACATCTCACGTGTAGTATTTGATCAATTTTCATACATGTCTACACCCAGAAAGCCATCGCCACAATCAAGAGAGCTAACATGTCCACCACTCCCCAAGACGGGCAATTTTCCGATTCCCATATTTACCCCTTCCCACCGCCGTCCCTCCCTGGTAACCATAAGTTTGTTTCTCTATGTCTGTGGCTCTATTTGTCTTTTGCAGTTAAGATCATTTCTGTCTTTTTTCCTTAGATTTCACATGGAAGTTGTGTCATGCGGCATTTTTCTCTCTTCTGGCTTACTTCACTCAGAATGACTATCTCTGTGCCCAACCATGTTGCCGCAAATGGCATGGTTCCATCCTTTTTCACGGCTGTGTAGTATTCCGCGGCATAAAAAGACAACTACTTCTTTATCCAGTCACCAGTCGTTAGATGTTGGGGTTAGTTCCACGTCCTGGCTAGTACAAATAGGGCTGCTGTGAGCATTGAGGTGCATGGGACTTTTTGAGTTAGAGTTTTCTCTTGACATATCCCCAGGCGTGGGAAGGCTGGATCATCAGGTAAGTCCATTTGTAGGTTTTTAAGGAACCTCCATCCCGTCTTCTCTAGTGACAATGCAGCCCGTCTTCCTGAAGCAGAGCCATGCTCACAAAGTAACGGATATTCCTAGAGGTCAGACATGACGTGCATTCAGCTTGGCCTGTTCCAGAAGAAGAGGGCAGTCTGGCAGGGCTGGAGGAGAGTGACCAGGGGAGTGTGGGACAGGCAGGATTCACACCACGTGGGGACATGACAGGCTGGGATAAGGAGCCTGGGCTTCCAGTCATGCCTTGGTAAGCATGGGGCACTGGTTCCAGGACTCCCCACAGATGCCAAAATCCATGGATGCTGATGCCTCTTATACAAAAGGACATAGGACTTTATTTTTTACATACAGACGTATTTTTCTTCCACGTTGTTGTCGTTTTTACAATGTTGTGTCGAATGCCAGTCTAGAGCACAATTTTCCACTTATGCATAAACATACCCATACAGTCATTGTCACATTCTCTTTCGCTGTGTCCTCCTGTGTACTTTAAATCATCTCTAGGTGACGCGCGGCATGCAAGGCAACGTGAATGCTATGTAAGCGGTTGCCGGTGTGTGGCAAGTTCAATTGTCGCTTTTCGAAACTTTCCGTTTTTTCCCGAATATTTTCAACCCACAGTTAGTTGAATCGGCTGGATCGGGGGAGCCCCTAGATACAGAGAACCCCCAAGCCCTTCCCACCTCGGAAATTTCCACTGGAAGCGCTGAAGGGGCCCAAAGAGAGGACAAGAGCGCCCTCTAGCGGCTGCAAACGCTGAGGCATTCCTTCAGCCTATGCAGCGCGGGAGAGAAGGTTTCGGGCCGACTAGCGCAAAAGGAGGGCCCGCCTGGACAGGAAGGAGGAAGGACGACAGCGGAAGCCAGCTCGCACCCTTCCTGGAGCTAGCTGGTTGCAGTGAGGGACGCCGAGGAACTGGGGACACGTCGCGTGGGGAGGCGGGGGGGCAATCCTGGCGGCCAGGAGCAGGGTTCACACAGCTGGCACCCAGTTTGCACGATCAAAATGACAAGGAGAGGGGGTGGGGGGAAGGGGCTGCCTCAGCACCGGGATCCTGACAAGGGCCATAGCGCCGCGACCTCAGCTAATGCGGCTCCCCTGCTAAGCCAGAAAAAGGAAACTGTGAGGCAAGATACTGCAGATTCCACCGCAGCCACACGGATGACTAGATCTCTAACCTGACAAAATGGAACCCTCGGAAACAGGAATCTTCCCTTTCTTCTACATTTTGACCTTGGGACAGGGAGCCACACTTCTCTGACGGGAACCGTCTTTACTCCGGCAGAGAGCTCAGTTTTCCAGGAATAAGTATGGAGAAAAAGTGTGCCGTGATGGTTTAGCAGTTCAAAGCGGAAGCCCGTCTTAGAGACGGGAAAAACATGCTTCTCAATGAAGTCGAGGTATGGCACGAAGCAGGAGGAAGTTTAAGGAAATCTCTCTTAATATCCATTCACCAGACAAGACTAGCCAGTCCTAAAAAGGCAGCACGTTAAATCAAGGAAGATTCCTGCTTCCTTTCTGGGGCGGGAGGGGGGCGGGGGGACACGAGAAACAATGCCGCATTTTAAAACGAGCCTTGGGGCCCTAGATACGGAGAGTGTTGTTGGGTGTTGAGGCTGAGAGGTGTTGCTGAGGAGAACATAAAGCTGCGTATAGACTGGTATGGGTTCCAAGTCTACCGCTGGAAAAAAATTAGCCAATCATGAGTCCATTTGATTGGGAAAGAAGTAAATAACTCAAAAATGGGAAAGACATGGGATTAAATAGCGGTAGCGAGCAATTAAATCCAAGATGTTTATACCTATATTTTCATTGCGAATGCAACAGACTGAAAGCAACTGTCTAAAAAGCAGTCACTGTAGCCCGCGCAGGCGCACACACGCACACAATGGGGAACAGCAGAGAGGTAAAATATGCTAAATGTATCATGATTGAGAAACAAGATCTAATAGATTATCCCGTTTTTGAGACTGTTATAGCAATACTGGTCCAATTATACATAAAGTTATGAACTTAGAGATGACTTATTAAAACTTAGAGGGAATTTTAATTGGAAGACAATATAGCTTCCAAATCATTGAAGAGAAAACTAACCTCAAAAAAATTAATCAATGCAGCTAAGATGGAGTAACGGAGACCGTATTTACCATCGTAGGATAGACCCCAATGTGGATAAAATCTATGAAGCAATGCTTCTTAAGCCATGTGAAAACGATCATCCACTAGGACCTCGTCCTGCCGCCTCCATACCCAGGCTGCTAGGCCTCCTACTGCCACTACCAAGGATGTCCACCAGGTGGCGACATTGCCCCCCTCTGCTCCTGCTGCAGAGCCAGTCCTGAGCAGCCCTGCTCCAGGTTTTGGCAGGCCGCTCCCAGAAGCGCGCTCGTGGGCCTTGCTCCCTTTTAGCCACCAGCAAAGGGATCGAGGATGAGCACTGAGCCTCCTTACTCATCGAAGATCTAGGAACCTATCTGATTTCTGAGCAGCCCTTTACCCTCGTCTGCCGTCAGGTACTCTCCACCCGACTTGCAGAGTCCGCGGCTTGGGCAGCCTGCACGCTGGCCCCGGCCCGTCAGAATCTCTTCCCCCCACCCCCACCCCACCCCCACCCCCCCCCACCCCCCGGCCAAGAGGCCACGCGCGGTCGTGAGCAGGGCTCCAGGCCTCTGGAGCCGCGCCGCTTGGACTGCGTCCTGGCCCTGGGCTCGCGAGCTCCATGCCCTTGGCTGAGTCACTTAACATCTCTAAGCTAGTTTCCTCATCAGTACAATGAGGGCATAATCGGTATGGGAGGGGGGGGGAATCAGAATCTGGGGGGGACTACATTTCTGGTGATTGAAGATTATTTTCAGTTTGAATTATACAGTGAGGGACACCATACAGTTTTTACTACTGCAGACTTCTGAAGGACAGCTTCTAGTATTCTTAAAACTAATGCATGCACGTACACACAAACACACGTGCACACACACTGACTCTGCTCCGCCTACATCCCCACGCACACACACACGGAGTCACGGACCACACACACCCCCACAACATACACACAACCACACACGTCCTCAGGCGCGCGCACACACACGCAAAGTCACTGTCACGTGCCACACACGTCCAGGCTCAACTTTAGAATTCCCAGACTCAGGGGAGTCCTGCAAAGAAAGCGACAGTGCGGGGAGAGCCGATTCCCAGTCTCTGACCGCCAGCCTGACCCTTTTCTTCCCAATGCTGGGTCCATCCCATGCCCCAAGGGGCCTTGGATGTGCACAGGGGGACACTCAGACCTCACATCCGGGCTCTGTCCGTAACCTCCATGCCAACAGCTGCCCGTTGGCCTCTCTGTGAGTCCTGGGATGCTGAACTCCGGGGAGAGCCGGTGCAGAAACTACAAGTGGGTCAGGGGCTGCTGGGGCAGGGCATTCGGGGTCCTGGGATTCCAGAGCACGGGGTGGAGCCAATGGGCGTGTCCCCTTGGCCCTGCTGACTCCACCCCATAGAGGGCGTGGCCAGAGGGAGTGTCAGGGCCAGAGGGACCCTCTGTAGTTCAGGACCCAGGACAGCGCGGGGGGGGTGTCGGGGGTGGGGGTTGGGGGGCCGCCCCTTGCCGTGGTCTAAGGGCAGAAGCCCTAAGGAAGGGCCGGAGGAGGCTGTAAGGTATCCTCACTGCCATCAATTAAAAAAAAAAGCAAAAGCCCGCCGCAGGCGAGGGTGGGGAGGGTTTTGCTAGAACAAGGGAAGACGCTCGCAGAGGTCTGGCCGCAGAGGGCTGGGGGGCTTGCCAGGCTGATGAGGAACCGAGAGGCCGTCGGCCTCTAAACTCCACACGAATTCCTCCGGGTGACCCTGAGATGCAGGGAGACACGGAAAGCACGGTAAACACAGGCCGGAAGCTCAGCAGCCTGTTGCTTGCTTCACCGTCCGTCTGGCGTCCCCTCTGCTAGCAAGCAGCCTTTACCGCATCACCCACGGCTGACCCGGCTCAGGATTCCAGCTGATGTTCCACGGGTGGCATCACTTGCTGGTGACACGAAGCAGGCACGTTAGCCACCTCCCAAACCCTGAGGCTCCTCCTGGGAGGAGCCTGCGGGCCCCCAGTCCAGCCTCTGCGCCACGATGCTCCTTAGTGCCGCTCCCGGTTCGCTGCCCCGGCCTCTAGCTCTGGCCGGAACCTCGCTGGATTGGCGATAAATGGCACCCATGCACCACGTGTAAGCTTGGGGTCCAGATGTGACCATGGCTCGTCTCTTCTTCCCATCGATTGGGGGATTGTTCGGGCTTCGTGTCATCGTGTTGGCAGGAAGGCCAGCACCGCCCCCCTGAGACCTCCCTGAAGACACATAGAAACATAGGACACAACGCAGCCCATCTCTTTGTTTTAAAACACCTTTACAGGGCTACGATTTCTGTTCCGTCAATTAGACACATCTCACGTGTAGTATTTGATCAATTTTCATACATGTCTACACCCAGAAAGCCATCGCCACAATCAAGAGAGCTAACATGTCCACCACTCCCCAAGACGGGCAATTTTCCGATTCCCATATTTACCCCTTCCCACCGCCGTCCCTCCCTGGTAACCATAAGTTTGTTTCTCTATGTCTGTGGCTCTATTTGTCTTTTGCAGTTAAGATCATTTCTGTCTTTTTTCCTTAGATTTCACATGGAAGTTGTGTCATGCGGCATTTTTCTCTCTTCTGGCTTACTTCACTCAGAATGACTATCTCTGTGCCCAACCATGTTGCCGCAAATGGCATGGTTCCATCCTTTTTCACGGCTGTGTAGTATTCCGCGGCATAAAAAGACAACTACTTCTTTATCCAGTCACCAGTCGTTAGATGTTGGGGTTAGTTCCACGTCCTGGCTAATACAAATAGGGCTGCTGTGAGCATTGAGGTGCATGGGACTTTTTGAGTTAGAGTTTTCTCTTGACATATCCCCAGGCGTGGGAAGGCTGGATCATCAGGTAAGTCCATTTGTAGGTTTTTAAGGAACCTCCATCCCGTCTTCTCTAGTGACAATGCAGCCCGTCTTCCTGAAGCAGAGCCATGCTCACAAAGTAACGGATATTCCTAGAGGTCAGACATGACGTGCATTCAGCTTGGCCTGTTCCAGAAGAAGAGGGCAGTCTGGCAGGGCTGGAGGAGAGTGACCAGGGGAGTGTGGGACAGGCAGGATTCACACCACGTGGGGACATGACAGGCTGGGATAAGGAGCCTGGGCTTCCAGTCATGCCTTGGTAAGCATGGGGCACTGGTTCCAGGACTCCCCACAGATGCCAAAATCCATGGATGCTGATGCCTCTTATACAAAAGGACATAGGACTTTATTTTTTACATACAGACGTATTTTTCTTCCACGTTGTTGTCGTTTTTACAATGTTGTGTCGAATGCCAGTCTAGAGCACAATTTTCCACTTATGCATAAACATACCCATACAGTCATTGTCACATTCTCTTTCGCTGTGTCCTCCTGTGTACTTTAAATCATCTCTAGGTGACGCGCGGCATGCAAGGCAACGTGAATGCTATGTAAGCGGTTGCCGGTGTGTGGCAAGTTCAATTGTCGCTTTTCGAAACTTTCCGTTTTTTCCCGAATATTTTCAACCCACAGTTAGTTGAATCGGCTGGATCGGGGGAGCCCCTAGATACAGAGAACCCCCAAGCCCTTCCCACCTCGGAAATTTCCACTGGAAGCGCTGAAGGGGCCCAAAGAGAGGACAAGAGCGCCCTCTAGCGGCTGCAAACGCTGAGGCATTCCTTCAGCCTATGCAGCGCGGGAGAGAAGGTTTCGGGCCGACTAGCGCAAAAGGAGGGCCCGCCTGGACAGGAAGGAGGAAGGACGACAGCGGAAGCCAGCTCGCACCCTTCCTGGAGCTAGCTGGTTGCAGTGAGGGACGCCGAGGAACTGGGGACACGTCGCGTGGGGAGGCGGGGGGGCAATCCTGGCGGCCAGGAGCAGGGTTCACACAGCTGGCACCCAGTTTGCACGATCAAAATGACAAGGAGAGGGGGTGGGGGGAAGGGGCTGCCTCAGCACCGGGATCCTGACAAGGGCCATAGCGCCGCGACCTCAGCTAATGCGGCTCCCCTGCTAAGCCAGAAAAAGGAAACTGTGAGGCAAGATACTGCAGATTCCACCGCAGCCACACGGATGACTAGATCTCTAACCTGACAAAATGGAACCCTCGGAAACAGGAATCTTCCCTTTCTTCTACATTTTGACCTTGGGACAGGGAGCCACACTTCTCTGACGGGAACCGTCTTTACTCCGGCAGAGAGCTCAGTTTTCCAGGAATAAGTATGGAGAAAAAGTGTGCCGTGATGGTTTAGCAGTTCAAAGCGGAAGCCCGTCTTAGAGACGGGAAAAACATGCTTCTCAATGAAGTCGAGGTATGGCACGAAGCAGGAGGAAGTTTAAGGAAATCTCTCTTAATATCCATTCACCAGACAAGACTAGCCAGTCCTAAAAAGGCAGCACGTTAAATCAAGGAAGATTCCTGCTTCCTTTCTGGGGCGGGAGGGGGGCGGGGGGACACGAGAAACAATGCCGCATTTTAAAACGAGCCTTGGGGCCCTAGATACGGAGAGTGTTGTTGGGTGTTGAGGCTGAGAGGTGTTGCTGAGGAGAACATAAAGCTGCGTATAGACTGGTATGGGTTCCAAGTCTACCGCTGGAAAAAAATTAGCCAATCATGAGTCCATTTGATTGGGAAAGAAGTAAATAACTCAAAAATGGGAAAGACATGGGATTAAATAGCGGTAGCGAGCAATTAAATCCAAGATGTTTATACCTATATTTTCATTGCGAATGCAACAGACTGAAAGCAACTGTCTAAAAAGCAGTAACTGTAGCCCGCGCAGGCGCACACACGCACACAATGGGGAACAGCAGAGAGGTAAAATATGCTAAATGTATCATGATTGAGAAACAAGATCTAATAGATTATCCCGTTTTTGAGACTGTTATAGCAATACTGGTCCAATTATACATAAAGTTATGAACTTAGAGATGACTTATTAAAACTTAGAGGGAATTTTAATTGGAAGACAATATAGCTTCCAAATCATTGAAGAGAAAACTAACCTCAAAAAAATTAATCAATGCAGCTAAGATGGAGTAACGGAGACCGTATTTACCATCGTAGGATAGACCCCAATGTGGATAAAATCTATGAAGCAATGCTTCTTAAGCCATGTGAAAACGATCATCCACTAGGACCTCGTCCTGCCGCCTCCATACCCAGGCTGCTAGGCCTCCTACTGCCACTACCAAGGATGTCCACCAGGTGGCGACATTGCCCCCCTCTGCTCCTGCTGCAGAGCCAGTCCTGAGCAGCCCTGCTCCAGGTTTTGGCAGGCCGCTCCCAGAAGCGCGCTCGTGGGCCTTGCTCCCTTTTAGCCACCAGCAAAGGGATCGAGGATGAGCACTGAGCCTCCTTACTCATCGAAGATCTAGGAACCTATCTGATTTCTGAGCAGCCCTTTACCCTCGTCTGCCGTCAGGTACTCTCCACCCGACTTGCAGAGTCCGCGGCTTGGGCAGCCTGCACGCTGGCCCCGGCCCGTCAGAATCTCTTCCCCCCACCCCCACCCCACCCCCACCCCCACCCCACCCCCCGGCCAAGAGGCCACGCGCGGTCGTGAGCAGGGCTCCAGGCCTCTGGAGCCGCGCCGCTTGGACTGCGTCCTGGCCCTGGGCTCGCGAGCTCCATGCCCTTGGCTGAGTCACTTAACATCTCTAAGCTAGTTTCCTCATCAGTACAATGAGGGCATAATCGGTATGGGAGGGGGGGGAATCAGAATCTGGGGGGGACTACATTTCTGGTGATTGAAGATTATTTTCAGTTTGAATTATACAGTGAGGGACACCATACAGTTTTTACTACTGCAGACTTCTGAAGGACAGCTTCTAGTATTCTTAAAACTAATGCATGCACGTACACACAAACACACGTGCACACACACTGACTCTGCTCCGCCTACATCCCCACGCACACACACACGGAGTCACGGACCACACACACCCCCACAACATACACACAACCACACACGTCCTCAGGCGCGCGCACACACACGCAAAGTCACTGTCACGTGCCACACACGTCCAGGCTCAACTTTAGAATTCCCAGACTCAGGGGAGTCCTGCAAAGAAAGCGACAGTGCGGGGAGAGCCGATTCCCAGTCTCTGACCGCCAGCCTGACCCTTTTCTTCCCAATGCTGGGTCCATCCCATGCCCCAAGGGGCCTTGGATGTGCACAGGGGGACACTCAGACCTCACATCCGGGCTCTGTCCGTAACCTCCATGCCAACAGCTGCCCGTTGGCCTCTCTGTGAGTCCTGGGATGCTGAACTCCGGGGAGAGCCGGTGCAGAAACTACAAGTGGGTCAGGGGCTGCTGGGGCAGGGCATTCGGGGTCCTGGGATTCCAGAGCACGGGGTGGAGCCAATGGGCGTGTCCCCTTGGCCCTGCTGACTCCACCCCGTAGAGGGCGTGGCCAGAGGGAGTGTCAGGGCCAGAGGGACCCTCTGTAGTTCAGGACCCAGGACAGCGCGGGGGGGGTGTCGGGGGTGGGGGTTGGGGGGCCGCCCCTTGCCGTGGTCTAAGGGCAGAAGCCCTAAGGAAGGGCCGGAGGAGGCTGTAAGGTATCCTCACTGCCATCAATTAAAAAAAAAAGCAAAAGCCCGCCGCAGGCGAGGGTGGGGAGGGTTTTGCTAGAACAAGGGAAGACGCTCGCAGAGGTCTGGCCGCAGAGGGCTGGGGGGCTTGCCAGGCTGATGAGGAACCGAGAGGCCGTCGGCCTCTAAACTCCACACGAATTCCTCCGGGTGACCCTGAGATGCAGGGAGACACGGAAAGCACGGTAAACACAGGCCGGAAGCTCAGCAGCCTGTTGCTTGCTTCACCGTCCGTCTGGCGTCCCCTCTGCTAGCAAGCAGCCTTTACCGCATCACCCACGGCTGACCCGGCTCAGGATTCCAGCTGATGTTCCACGGGTGGCATCACTTGCTGGTGACACGAAGCAGGCACGTTAGCCACCTCCCAAACCCTGAGGCTCCTCCTGGGAGGAGCCTGCGGGCCCCCAGTCCAGCCTCTGCGCCACGATGCTCCTTAGTGCCGCTCCCGGTTCGCTGCCCCGGCCTCTAGCTCTGGCCGGAACCTCGCTGGATTGGCGATAAATGGCACCCATGCACCACGTGTAAGCTTGGGGTCCAGATGTGACCATGGCTCGTCTCTTCTTCCCATCGATTGGGGGATTGTTCGGGCTTCGTGTCATCGTGTTGGCAGGAAGGCCAGCACCGCCCCCCTGAGACCTCCCTGAAGACACATAGAAACATAGGACACAACGCAGCCCATCTCTTTGTTTTAAAACACTTAAAACACCTTTACAGGGCTACGATTTCTGTTCCGTCAATTAGACACATCTCACGTGTAGTATTTGATCAATTTTCATACATGTCTACACCCAGAAAGCCATCGCCACAATCAAGAGAGCTAACATGTCCACCACTCCCCAAGACGGGCAATTTTCCGATTCCCATATTTACCCCTTCCCACCGCCGTCCCTCCCTGGTAACCATAAGTTTGTTTCTCTATGTCTGTGGCTCTATTTGTCTTTTGCAGTTAAGATCATTTCTGTCTTTTTTCCTTAGATTTCACATGGAAGTTGTGTCATGCGGCATTTTTCTCTCTTCTGGCTTACTTCACTCAGAATGACTATCTCTGTGCCCAACCATGTTGCCGCAAATGGCATGGTTCCATCCTTTTTCACGGCTGTGTAGTATTCCGCGGCATAAAAAGACAACTACTTCTTTATCCAGTCACCAGTCGTTAGATGTTGGGGTTAGTTCCACGTCCTGGCTAATACAAATAGGGCTGCTGTGAGCATTGAGGTGCATGGGACTTTTTGAGTTAGAGTTTTCTCTTGACATATCCCCAGGCGTGGGAAGGCTGGATCATCAGGTAAGTCCATTTGTAGGTTTTTAAGGAACCTCCATCCCGTCTTCTCTAGTGACAATGCAGCCCGTCTTCCTGAAGCAGAGCCATGCTCACAAAGTAACGGATATTCCTAGAGGTCAGACATGACGTGCATTCAGCTTGGCCTGTTCCAGAAGAAGAGGGCAGTCTGGCAGGGCTGGAGGAGAGTGACCAGGGGAGTGTGGGACAGGCAGGATTCACACCACGTGGGGACATGACAGGCTGGGATAAGGAGCCTGGGCTTCCAGTCATGCCTTGGTAAGCATGGGGCACTGGTTCCAGGACTCCCCACAGATGCCAAAATCCATGGATGCTGATGCCTCTTATACAAAAGGACATAGGACTTTATTTTTTACATACAGACGTATTTTTCTTCCACGTTGTTGTCGTTTTTACAATGTTGTGTCGAATGCCAGTCTAGAGCACAATTTTCCACTTATGCATAAACATACCCATACAGTCATTGTCACATTCTCTTTCGCTGTGTCCTCCTGTGTACTTTAAATCATCTCTAGGTGACGCGCGGCATGCAAGGCAACGTGAATGCTATGTAAGCGGTTGCCGGTGTGTGGCAAGTTCAATTGTCGCTTTTCGAAACTTTCCGTTTTTTCCCGAATATTTTCAACCCACAGTTAGTTGAATCGGCTGGATCGGGGGAGCCCCTAGATACAGAGAACCCCCAAGCCCTTCCCACCTCGGAAATTTCCACTGGAAGCGCTGAAGGGGCCCAAAGAGAGGACAAGAGCGCCCTCTAGCGGCTGCAAACGCTGAGGCATTCCTTCAGCCTATGCAGCGCGGGAGAGAAGGTTTCGGGCCGACTAGCGCAAAAGGAGGGCCCGCCTGGACAGGAAGGAGGAAGGACGACAGCGGAAGCCAGCTCGCACCCTTCCTGGAGCTAGCTGGTTGCAGTGAGGGACGCCGAGGAACTGGGGACACGTCGCGTGGGGAGGCGGGGGGGCAATCCTGGCGGCCAGGAGCAGGGTTCACACAGCTGGCACCCAGTTTGCACGATCAAAATGACAAGGAGAGGGGGTGGGGGGAAGGGGCTGCCTCAGCACCGGGATCCTGACAAGGGCCATAGCGCCGCGACCTCAGCTAATGCGGCTCCCCTGCTAAGCCAGAAAAAGGAAACTGTGAGGCAAGATACTGCAGATTCCACCGCAGCCACACGGATGACTAGATCTCTAACCTGACAAAATGGAACCCTCGGAAACAGGAATCTTCCCTTTCTTCTACATTTTGACCTTGGGACAGGGAGCCACACTTCTCTGACGGGAACCGTCTTTACTCCGGCAGAGAGCTCAGTTTTCCAGGAATAAGTATGGAGAAAAAGTGTGCCGTGATGGTTTAGCAGTTCAAAGCGGAAGCCCGTCTTAGAGACGGGAAAAACATGCTTCTCAATGAAGTCGAGGTATGGCACGAAGCAGGAGGAAGTTTAAGGAAATCTCTCTTAATATCCATTCACCAGACAAGACTAGCCAGTCCTAAAAAGGCAGCACGTTAAATCAAGGAAGATTCCTGCTTCCTTTCTGGGGCGGGAGGGGGGCGGGGGGACACGAGAAACAATGCCGCATTTTAAAACGAGCCTTGGGGCCCTAGATACGGAGAGTGTTGTTGGGTGTTGAGGCTGAGAGGTGTTGCTGAGGAGAACATAAAGCTGCGTATAGACTGGTATGGGTTCCAAGTCTACCGCTGGAAAAAAATTAGCCAATCATGAGTCCATTTGATTGGGAAAGAAGTAAATAACTCAAAAATGGGAAAGACATGGGATTAAATAGCGGTAGCGAGCAATTAAATCCAAGATGTTTATACCTATATTTTCATTGCGAATGCAACAGACTGAAAGCAACTGTCTAAAAAGCAGTCACTGTAGCCCGCGCAGGCGCACACACGCACACAATGGGGAACAGCAGAGAGGTAAAATATGCTAAATGTATCATGATTGAGAAACAAGATCTAATAGATTATCCCGTTTTTGAGACTGTTATAGCAATACTGGTCCAATTATACATAAAGTTATGAACTTAGAGATGACTTATTAAAACTTAGAGGGAATTTTAATTGGAAGACAATATAGCTTCCAAATCATTGAAGAGAAAACTAACCTCAAAAAAATTAATCAATGCAGCTAAGATGGAGTAACGGAGACCGTATTTACCATCGTAGGATAGACCCCAATGTGGATAAAATCTATGAAGCAATGCTTCTTAAGCCATGTGAAAACGATCATCCACTAGGACCTCGTCCTGCCGCCTCCATACCCAGGCTGCTAGGCCTCCTACTGCCACTACCAAGGATGTCCACCAGGTGGCGACATTGCCCCCCTCTGCTCCTGCTGCAGAGCCAGTCCTGAGCAGCCCTGCTCCAGGTTTTGGCAGGCCGCTCCCAGAAGCGCGCTCGTGGGCCTTGCTCCCTTTTAGCCACCAGCAAAGGGATCGAGGATGAGCACTGAGCCTCCTTACTCATCGAAGATCTAGGAACCTATCTGATTTCTGAGCAGCCCTTTACCCTCGTCTGCCGTCAGGTACTCTCCACCCGACTTGCAGAGTCCGCGGCTTGGGCAGCCTGCACGCTGGCCCCGGCCCGTCAGAATCTCTTCCCCCCACCCCCACCCCACCCCCACCCCCACCCCACCCCCCGGCCAAGAGGCCACGCGCGGTCGTGAGCAGGGCTCCAGGCCTCTGGAGCCGCGCCGCTTGGACTGCGTCCTGGCCCTGGGCTCGCGAGCTCCATGCCCTTGGCTGAGTCACTTAACATCTCTAAGCTAGTTTCCTCATCAGTACAATGAGGGCATAATCGGTATGGGAGGGGGGGGGAATCAGAATCTGGGGGGGACTACATTTCTGGTGATTGAAGATTATTTTCAGTTTGAATTATACAGTGAGGGACACCATACAGTTTTTACTACTGCAGACTTCTGAAGGACAGCTTCTAGTATTCTTAAAACTAATGCATGCACGTACACACAAACACACGTGCACACACACTGACTCTGCTCCGCCTACATCCCCACGCACACACACACGGAGTCACGGACCACACACACCCCCACAACATACACACAACCACACACGTCCTCAGGCGCGCGCACACACACGCAAAGTCACTGTCACGTGCCACACACGTCCAGGCTCAACTTTAGAATTCCCAGACTCAGGGGAGTCCTGCAAAGAAAGCGACAGTGCGGGGAGAGCCGATTCCCAGTCTCTGACCGCCAGCCTGACCCTTTTCTTCCCAATGCTGGGTCCATCCCATGCCCCAAGGGGCCTTGGATGTGCACAGGGGGACACTCAGACCTCACATCCGGGCTCTGTCCGTAACCTCCATGCCAACAGCTGCCCGTTGGCCTCTCTGTGAGTCCTGGGATGCTGAACTCCGGGGAGAGCCGGTGCAGAAACTACAAGTGGGTCAGGGGCTGCTGGGGCAGGGCATTCGGGGTCCTGGGATTCCAGAGCACGGGGTGGAGCCAATGGGCGTGTCCCCTTGGCCCTGCTGACTCCACCCCGTAGAGGGCGTGGCCAGAGGGAGTGTCAGGGCCAGAGGGACCCTCTGTAGTTCAGGACCCAGGACAGCGCGGGGGGGGTGTCGGGGGTGGGGGTTGGGGGGCCGCCCCTTGCCGTGGTCTAAGGGCAGAAGCCCTAAGGAAGGGCCGGAGGAGGCTGTAAGGTATCCTCACTGCCATCAATTAAAAAAAAAAGCAAAAGCCCGCCGCAGGCGAGGGTGGGGAGGGTTTTGCTAGAACAAGGGAAGACGCTCGCAGAGGTCTGGCCGCAGAGGGCTGGGGGGCTTGCCAGGCTGATGAGGAACCGAGAGGCCGTCGGCCTCTAAACTCCACACGAATTCCTCCGGGTGACCCTGAGATGCAGGGAGACACGGAAAGCACGGTAAACACAGGCCGGAAGCTCAGCAGCCTGTTGCTTGCTTCACCGTCCGTCTGGCGTCCCCTCTGCTAGCAAGCAGCCTTTACCGCATCACCCACGGCTGACCCGGCTCAGGATTCCAGCTGATGTTCCACGGGTGGCATCACTTGCTGGTGACACGAAGCAGGCACGTTAGCCACCTCCCAAACCCTGAGGCTCCTCCTGGGAGGAGCCTGCGGGCCCCCAGTCCAGCCTCTGCGCCACGATGCTCCTTAGTGCCGCTCCCGGTTCGCTGCCCCGGCCTCTAGCTCTGGCCGGAACCTCGCTGGATTGGCGATAAATGGCACCCATGCACCACGTGTAAGCTTGGGGTCCAGATGTGACCATGGCTCGTCTCTTCTTCCCATCGATTGGGGGATTGTTCGGGCTTCGTGTCATCGTGTTGGCAGGAAGGCCAGCACCGCCCCCCTGAGACCTCCCTGAAGACACATAGAAACATAGGACACAACGCAGCCCATCTCTTTGTTTTAAAACACCTTTACAGGGCTACGATTTCTGTTCCGTCAATTAGACACATCTCACGTGTAGTATTTGATCAATTTTCATACATGTCTACACCCAGAAAGCCATCGCCACAATCAAGAGAGCTAACATGTCCACCACTCCCCAAGACGGGCAATTTTCCGATTCCCATATTTACCCCTTCCCACCGCCGTCCCTCCCTGGTAACCATAAGTTTGTTTCTCTATGTCTGTGGCTCTATTTGTCTTTTGCAGTTAAGATCATTTCTGTCTTTTTTCCTTAGATTTCACATGGAAGTTGTGTCATGCGGCATTTTTCTCTCTTCTGGCTTACTTCACTCAGAATGACTATCTCTGTGCCCAACCATGTTGCCGCAAATGGCATGGTTCCATCCTTTTTCACGGCTGTGTAGTATTCCGCGGCATAAAAAGACAACTACTTCTTTATCCAGTCACCAGTCGTTAGATGTTGGGGTTAGTTCCACGTCCTGGCTAATACAAATAGGGCTGCTGTGAGCATTGAGGTGCATGGGACTTTTTGAGTTAGAGTTTTCTCTTGACATATCCCCAGGCGTGGGAAGGCTGGATCATCAGGTAAGTCCATTTGTAGGTTTTTAAGGAACCTCCATCCCGTCTTCTCTAGTGACAATGCAGCCCGTCTTCCTGAAGCAGAGCCATGCTCACAAAGTAACGGATATTCCTAGAGGTCAGACATGACGTGCATTCAGCTTGGCCTGTTCCAGAAGAAGAGGGCAGTCTGGCAGGGCTGGAGGAGAGTGACCAGGGGAGTGTGGGACAGGCAGGATTCACACCACGTGGGGACATGACAGGCTGGGATAAGGAGCCTGGGCTTCCAGTCATGCCTTGGTAAGCATGGGGCACTGGTTCCAGGACTCCCCACAGATGCCAAAATCCATGGATGCTGATGCCTCTTATACAAAAGGACATAGGACTTTATTTTTTACATACAGACGTATTTTTCTTCCACGTTGTTGTCGTTTTTACAATGTTGTGTCGAATGCCAGTCTAGAGCACAATTTTCCACTTATGCATAAACATACCCATACAGTCATTGTCACATTCTCTTTCGCTGTGTCCTCCTGTGTACTTTAAATCATCTCTAGGTGACGCGCGGCATGCAAGGCAACGTGAATGCTATGTAAGCGGTTGCCGGTGTGTGGCAAGTTCAATTGTCGCTTTTCGAAACTTTCCGTTTTTTCCCGAATATTTTCAACCCACAGTTAGTTGAATCGGCTGGATCGGGGGAGCCCCTAGATACAGAGAACCCCCAAGCCCTTCCCACCTCGGAAATTTCCACTGGAAGCGCTGAAGGGGCCCAAAGAGAGGACAAGAGCGCCCTCTAGCGGCTGCAAACGCTGAGGCATTCCTTCAGCCTATGCAGCGCGGGAGAGAAGGTTTCGGGCCGACTAGCGCAAAAGGAGGGCCCGCCTGGACAGGAAGGAGGAAGGACGACAGCGGAAGCCAGCTCGCACCCTTCCTGGAGCTAGCTGGTTGCAGTGAGGGACGCCGAGGAACTGGGGACACGTCGCGTGGGGAGGCGGGGGGGCAATCCTGGCGGCCAGGAGCAGGGTTCACACAGCTGGCACCCAGTTTGCACGATCAAAATGACAAGGAGAGGGGGTGGGGGGAAGGGGCTGCCTCAGCACCGGGATCCTGACAAGGGCCATAGCGCCGCGACCTCAGCTAATGCGGCTCCCCTGCTAAGCCAGAAAAAGGAAACTGTGAGGCAAGATACTGCAGATTCCACCGCAGCCACACGGATGACTAGATCTCTAACCTGACAAAATGGAACCCTCGGAAACAGGAATCTTCCCTTTCTTCTACATTTTGACCTTGGGACAGGGAGCCACACTTCTCTGACGGGAACCGTCTTTACTCCGGCAGAGAGCTCAGTTTTCCAGGAATAAGTATGGAGAAAAAGTGTGCCGTGATGGTTTAGCAGTTCAAAGCGGAAGCCCGTCTTAGAGACGGGAAAAACATGCTTCTCAATGAAGTCGAGGTATGGCACGAAGCAGGAGGAAGTTTAAGGAAATCTCTCTTAATATCCATTCACCAGACAAGACTAGCCAGTCCTAAAAAGGCAGCACGTTAAATCAAGGAAGATTCCTGCTTCCTTTCTGGGGCGGGAGGGGGGCGGGGGGACACGAGAAACAATGCCGCATTTTAAAACGAGCCTTGGGGCCCTAGATACGGAGAGTGTTGTTGGGTGTTGAGGCTGAGAGGTGTTGCTGAGGAGAACATAAAGCTGCGTATAGACTGGTATGGGTTCCAAGTCTACCGCTGGAAAAAAATTAGCCAATCATGAGTCCATTTGATTGGGAAAGAAGTAAATAACTCAAAAATGGGAAAGACATGGGATTAAATAGCGGTAGCGAGCAATTAAATCCAAGATGTTTATACCTATATTTTCATTGCGAATGCAACAGACTGAAAGCAACTGTCTAAAAAGCAGTCACTGTAGCCCGCGCAGGCGCACACACGCACACAATGGGGAACAGCAGAGAGGTAAAATATGCTAAATGTATCATGATTGAGAAACAAGATCTAATAGATTATCCCGTTTTTGAGACTGTTATAGCAATACTGGTCCAATTATACATAAAGTTATGAACTTAGAGATGACTTATTAAAACTTAGAGGGAATTTTAATTGGAAGACAATATAGCTTCCAAATCATTGAAGAGAAAACTAACCTCAAAAAAATTAATCAATGCAGCTAAGATGGAGTAACGGAGACCGTATTTACCATCGTAGGATAGACCCCAATGTGGATAAAATCTATGAAGCAATGCTTCTTAAGCCATGTGAAAACGATCATCCACTAGGACCTCGTCCTGCCGCCTCCATACCCAGGCTGCTAGGCCTCCTACTGCCACTACCAAGGATGTCCACCAGGTGGCGACATTGCCCCCCTCTGCTCCTGCTGCAGAGCCAGTCCTGAGCAGCCCTGCTCCAGGTTTTGGCAGGCCGCTCCCAGAAGCGCGCTCGTGGGCCTTGCTCCCTTTTAGCCACCAGCAAAGGGATCGAGGATGAGCACTGAGCCTCCTTACTCATCGAAGATCTAGGAACCTATCTGATTTCTGAGCAGCCCTTTACCCTCGTCTGCCGTCAGGTACTCTCCACCCGACTTGCAGAGTCCGCGGCTTGGGCAGCCTGCACGCTGGCCCCGGCCCGTCAGAATCTCTTCCCCCCACCCCCACCCCACCCCCACCCCCCCCCACCCCCCGGCCAAGAGGCCACGCGCGGTCGTGAGCAGGGCTCCAGGCCTCTGGAGCCGCGCCGCTTGGACTGCGTCCTGGCCCTGGGCTCGCGAGCTCCATGCCCTTGGCTGAGTCACTTAACATCTCTAAGCTAGTTTCCTCATCAGTACAATGAGGGCATAATCGGTATGGGAGGGGGGGGGAATCAGAATCTGGGGGGGACTACATTTCTGGTGATTGAAGATTATTTTCAGTTTGAATTATACAGTGAGGGACACCATACAGTTTTTACTACTGCAGACTTCTGAAGGACAGCTTCTAGTATTCTTAAAACTAATGCATGCACGTACACACAAACACACGTGCACACACACTGACTCTGCTCCGCCTACATCCCCACGCACACACACACGGAGTCACGGACCACACACACCCCCACAACATACACACAACCACACACGTCCTCAGGCGCGCGCACACACACGCAAAGTCACTGTCACGTGCCACACACGTCCAGGCTCAACTTTAGAATTCCCAGACTCAGGGGAGTCCTGCAAAGAAAGCGACAGTGCGGGGAGAGCCGATTCCCAGTCTCTGACCGCCAGCCTGACCCTTTTCTTCCCAATGCTGGGTCCATCCCATGCCCCAAGGGGCCTTGGATGTGCACAGGGGGACACTCAGACCTCACATCCGGGCTCTGTCCGTAACCTCCATGCCAACAGCTGCCCGTTGGCCTCTCTGTGAGTCCTGGGATGCTGAACTCCGGGGAGAGCCGGTGCAGAAACTACAAGTGGGTCAGGGGCTGCTGGGGCAGGGCATTCGGGGTCCTGGGATTCCAGAGCACGGGGTGGAGCCAATGGGCGTGTCCCCTTGGCCCTGCTGACTCCACCCCGTAGAGGGCGTGGCCAGAGGGAGTGTCAGGGCCAGAGGGACCCTCTGTAGTTCAGGACCCAGGACAGCGCGGGGGGGGTGTCGGGGGTGGGGGTTGGGGGGCCGCCCCTTGCCGTGGTCTAAGGGCAGAAGCCCTAAGGAAGGGCCGGAGGAGGCTGTAAGGTATCCTCACTGCCATCAATTAAAAAAAAAAGCAAAAGCCCGCCGCAGGCGAGGGTGGGGAGGGTTTTGCTAGAACAAGGGAAGACGCTCGCAGAGGTCTGGCCGCAGAGGGCTGGGGGGCTTGCCAGGCTGATGAGGAACCGAGAGGCCGTCGGCCTCTAAACTCCACACGAATTCCTCCGGGTGACCCTGAGATGCAGGGAGACACGGAAAGCACGGTAAACACAGGCCGGAAGCTCAGCAGCCTGTTGCTTGCTTCACCGTCCGTCTGGCGTCCCCTCTGCTAGCAAGCAGCCTTTACCGCATCACCCACGGCTGACCCGGCTCAGGATTCCAGCTGATGTTCCACGGGTGGCATCACTTGCTGGTGACACGAAGCAGGCACGTTAGCCACCTCCCAAACCCTGAGGCTCCTCCTGGGAGGAGCCTGCGGGCCCCCAGTCCAGCCTCTGCGCCACGATGCTCCTTAGTGCCGCTCCCGGTTCGCTGCCCCGGCCTCTAGCTCTGGCCGGAACCTCGCTGGATTGGCGATAAATGGCACCCATGCACCACGTGTAAGCTTGGGGTCCAGATGTGACCATGGCTCGTCTCTTCTTCCCATCGATTGGGGGATTGTTCGGGCTTCGTGTCATCGTGTTGGCAGGAAGGCCAGCACCGCCCCCCTGAGACCTCCCTGAAGACACATAGAAACATAGGACACAACGCAGCCCATCTCTTTGTTTTAAAACACCTTTACAGGGCTACGATTTCTGTTCCGTCAATTAGACACATCTCACGTGTAGTATTTGATCAATTTTCATACATGTCTACACCCAGAAAGCCATCGCCACAATCAAGAGAGCTAACATGTCCACCACTCCCCAAGACGGGCAATTTTCCGATTCCCATATTTACCCCTTCCCACCGCCGTCCCTCCCTGGTAACCATAAGTTTGTTTCTCTATGTCTGTGGCTCTATTTGTCTTTTGCAGTTAAGATCATTTCTGTCTTTTTTCCTTAGATTTCACATGGAAGTTGTGTCATGCGGCATTTTTCTCTCTTCTGGCTTACTTCACTCAGAATGACTATCTCTGTGCCCAACCATGTTGCCGCAAATGGCATGGTTCCATCCTTTTTCACGGCTGTGTAGTATTCCGCGGCATAAAAAGACAACTACTTCTTTATCCAGTCACCAGTCGTTAGATGTTGGGGTTAGTTCCACGTCCTGGCTAATACAAATAGGGCTGCTGTGAGCATTGAGGTGCATGGGACTTTTTGAGTTAGAGTTTTCTCTTGACATATCCCCAGGCGTGGGAAGGCTGGATCATCAGGTAAGTCCATTTGTAGGTTTTTAAGGAACCTCCATCCCGTCTTCTCTAGTGACAATGCAGCCCGTCTTCCTGAAGCAGAGCCATGCTCACAAAGTAACGGATATTCCTAGAGGTCAGACATGACGTGCATTCAGCTTGGCCTGTTCCAGAAGAAGAGGGCAGTCTGGCAGGGCTGGAGGAGAGTGACCAGGGGAGTGTGGGACAGGCAGGATTCACACCACGTGGGGACATGACAGGCTGGGATAAGGAGCCTGGGCTTCCAGTCATGCCTTGGTAAGCATGGGGCACTGGTTCCAGGACTCCCCACAGATGCCAAAATCCATGGATGCTGATGCCTCTTATACAAAAGGACATAGGACTTTATTTTTTACATACAGACGTATTTTTCTTCCACGTTGTTGTCGTTTTTACAATGTTGTGTCGAATGCCAGTCTAGAGCACAATTTTCCACTTATGCATAAACATACCCATACAGTCATTGTCACATTCTCTTTCGCTGTGTCCTCCTGTGTACTTTAAATCATCTCTAGGTGACGCGCGGCATGCAAGGCAACGTGAATGCTATGTAAGCGGTTGCCGGTGTGTGGCAAGTTCAATTGTCGCTTTTCGAAACTTTCCGTTTTTTCCCGAATATTTTCAACCCACAGTTAGTTGAATCGGCTGGATCGGGGGAGCCCCTAGATACAGAGAACCCCCAAGCCCTTCCCACCTCGGAAATTTCCACTGGAAGCGCTGAAGGGGCCCAAAGAGAGGACAAGAGCGCCCTCTAGCGGCTGCAAACGCTGAGGCATTCCTTCAGCCTATGCAGCGCGGGAGAGAAGGTTTCGGGCCGACTAGCGCAAAAGGAGGGCCCGCCTGGACAGGAAGGAGGAAGGACGACAGCGGAAGCCAGCTCGCACCCTTCCTGGAGCTAGCTGGTTGCAGTGAGGGACGCCGAGGAACTGGGGACACGTCGCGTGGGGAGGCGGGGGGGCAATCCTGGCGGCCAGGAGCAGGGTTCACACAGCTGGCACCCAGTTTGCACGATCAAAATGACAAGGAGAGGGGGTGGGGGGAAGGGGCTGCCTCAGCACCGGGATCCTGACAAGGGCCATAGCGCCGCGACCTCAGCTAATGCGGCTCCCCTGCTAAGCCAGAAAAAGGAAACTGTGAGGCAAGATACTGCAGATTCCACCGCAGCCACACGGATGACTAGATCTCTAACCTGACAAAATGGAACCCTCGGAAACAGGAATCTTCCCTTTCTTCTACATTTTGACCTTGGGACAGGGAGCCACACTTCTCTGACGGGAACCGTCTTTACTCCGGCAGAGAGCTCAGTTTTCCAGGAATAAGTATGGAGAAAAAGTGTGCCGTGATGGTTTAGCAGTTCAAAGCGGAAGCCCGTCTTAGAGACGGGAAAAACATGCTTCTCAATGAAGTCGAGGTATGGCACGAAGCAGGAGGAAGTTTAAGGAAATCTCTCTTAATATCCATTCACCAGACAAGACTAGCCAGTCCTAAAAAGGCAGCACGTTAAATCAAGGAAGATTCCTGCTTCCTTTCTGGGGCGGGAGGGGGGCGGGGGGACACGAGAAACAATGCCGCATTTTAAAACGAGCCTTGGGGCCCTAGATACGGAGAGTGTTGTTGGGTGTTGAGGCTGAGAGGTGTTGCTGAGGAGAACATAAAGCTGCGTATAGACTGGTATGGGTTCCAAGTCTACCGCTGGAAAAAAATTAGCCAATCATGAGTCCATTTGATTGGGAAAGAAGTAAATAACTCAAAAATGGGAAAGACATGGGATTAAATAGCGGTAGCGAGCAATTAAATCCAAGATGTTTATACCTATATTTTCATTGCGAATGCAACAGACTGAAAGCAACTGTCTAAAAAGCAGTCACTGTAGCCCGCGCAGGCGCACACACGCACACAATGGGGAACAGCAGAGAGGTAAAATATGCTAAATGTATCATGATTGAGAAACAAGATCTAATAGATTATCCCGTTTTTGAGACTGTTATAGCAATACTGGTCCAATTATACATAAAGTTATGAACTTAGAGATGACTTATTAAAACTTAGAGGGAATTTTAATTGGAAGACAATATAGCTTCCAAATCATTGAAGAGAAAACTAACCTCAAAAAAATTAATCAATGCAGCTAAGATGGAGTAACGGAGACCGTATTTACCATCGTAGGATAGACCCCAATGTGGATAAAATCTATGAAGCAATGCTTCTTAAGCCATGTGAAAACGATCATCCACTAGGACCTCGTCCTGCCGCCTCCATACCCAGGCTGCTAGGCCTCCTACTGCCACTACCAAGGATGTCCACCAGGTGGCGACATTGCCCCCCTCTGCTCCTGCTGCAGAGCCAGTCCTGAGCAGCCCTGCTCCAGGTTTTGGCAGGCCGCTCCCAGAAGCGCGCTCGTGGGCCTTGCTCCCTTTTAGCCACCAGCAAAGGGATCGAGGATGAGCACTGAGCCTCCTTACTCATCGAAGATCTAGGAACCTATCTGATTTCTGAGCAGCCCTTTACCCTCGTCTGCCGTCAGGTACTCTCCACCCGACTTGCAGAGTCCGCGGCTTGGGCAGCCTGCACGCTGGCCCCGGCCCGTCAGAATCTCTTCCCCCCACCCCCACCCCACCCCCACCCCCACCCCACCCCCCGGCCAAGAGGCCACGCGCGGTCGTGAGCAGGGCTCCAGGCCTCTGGAGCCGCGCCGCTTGGACTGCGTCCTGGCCCTGGGCTCGCGAGCTCCATGCCCTTGGCTGAGTCACTTAACATCTCTAAGCTAGTTTCCTCATCAGTACAATGAGGGCATAATCGGTATGGGAGGGGGGGGGAATCAGAATCTGGGGGGGACTACATTTCTGGTGATTGAAGATTATTTTCAGTTTGAATTATACAGTGAGGGACACCATACAGTTTTTACTACTGCAGACTTCTGAAGGACAGCTTCTAGTATTCTTAAAACTAATGCATGCACGTACACACAAACACACGTGCACACACACTGACTCTGCTCCGCCTACATCCCCACGCACACACACACGGAGTCACGGACCACACACACCCCCACAACATACACACAACCACACACGTCCTCAGGCGCGCGCACACACACGCAAAGTCACTGTCACGTGCCACACACGTCCAGGCTCAACTTTAGAATTCCCAGACTCAGGGGAGTCCTGCAAAGAAAGCGACAGTGCGGGGAGAGCCGATTCCCAGTCTCTGACCGCCAGCCTGACCCTTTTCTTCCCAATGCTGGGTCCATCCCATGCCCCAAGGGGCCTTGGATGTGCACAGGGGGACACTCAGACCTCACATCCGGGCTCTGTCCGTAACCTCCATGCCAACAGCTGCCCGTTGGCCTCTCTGTGAGTCCTGGGATGCTGAACTCCGGGGAGAGCCGGTGCAGAAACTACAAGTGGGTCAGGGGCTGCTGGGGCAGGGCATTCGGGGTCCTGGGATTCCAGAGCACGGGGTGGAGCCAATGGGCGTGTCCCCTTGGCCCTGCTGACTCCACCCCGTAGAGGGCGTGGCCAGAGGGAGTGTCAGGGCCAGAGGGACCCTCTGTAGTTCAGGACCCAGGACAGCGCGGGGGGGGTGTCGGGGGTGGGGGTTGGGGGGCCGCCCCTTGCCGTGGTCTAAGGGCAGAAGCCCTAAGGAAGGGCCGGAGGAGGCTGTAAGGTATCCTCACTGCCATCAATTAAAAAAAAAAGCAAAAGCCCGCCGCAGGCGAGGGTGGGGAGGGTTTTGCTAGAACAAGGGAAGACGCTCGCAGAGGTCTGGCCGCAGAGGGCTGGGGGGCTTGCCAGGCTGATGAGGAACCGAGAGGCCGTCGGCCTCTAAACTCCACACGAATTCCTCCGGGTGACCCTGAGATGCAGGGAGACACGGAAAGCACGGTAAACACAGGCCGGAAGCTCAGCAGCCTGTTGCTTGCTTCACCGTCCGTCTGGCGTCCCCTCTGCTAGCAAGCAGCCTTTACCGCATCACCCACGGCTGACCCGGCTCAGGATTCCAGCTGATGTTCCACGGGTGGCATCACTTGCTGGTGACACGAAGCAGGCACGTTAGCCACCTCCCAAACCCTGAGGCTCCTCCTGGGAGGAGCCTGCGGGCCCCCAGTCCAGCCTCTGCGCCACGATGCTCCTTAGTGCCGCTCCCGGTTCGCTGCCCCGGCCTCTAGCTCTGGCCGGAACCTCGCTGGATTGGCGATAAATGGCACCCATGCACCACGTGTAAGCTTGGGGTCCAGATGTGACCATGGCTCGTCTCTTCTTCCCATCGATTGGGGGATTGTTCGGGCTTCGTGTCATCGTGTTGGCAGGAAGGCCAGCACCGCCCCCCTGAGACCTCCCTGAAGACACATAGAAACATAGGACACAACGCAGCCCATCTCTTTGTTTTAAAACACCTTTACAGGGCTACGATTTCTGTTCCGTCAATTAGACACATCTCACGTGTAGTATTTGATCAATTTTCATACATGTCTACACCCAGAAAGCCATCGCCACAATCAAGAGAGCTAACATGTCCACCACTCCCCAAGACGGGCAATTTTCCGATTCCCATATTTACCCCTTCCCACCGCCGTCCCTCCCTGGTAACCATAAGTTTGTTTCTCTATGTCTGTGGCTCTATTTGTCTTTTGCAGTTAAGATCATTTCTGTCTTTTTTCCTTAGATTTCACATGGAAGTTGTGTCATGCGGCATTTTTCTCTCTTCTGGCTTACTTCACTCAGAATGACTATCTCTGTGCCCAACCATGTTGCCGCAAATGGCATGGTTCCACCCTTTTTCACGGCTGTGTAGTATTCCGCGGCATAAAAAGACAACTACTTCTTTATCCAGTCACCAGTCGTTAGATGTTGGGGTTAGTTCCACGTCCTGGCTAATACAAATAGGGCTGCTGTGAGCATTGAGGTGCATGGGACTTTTTGAGTTAGAGTTTTCTCTTGACATATCCCCAGGCGTGGGAAGGCTGGATCATCAGGTAAGTCCATTTGTAGGTTTTTAAGGAACCTCCATCCCGTCTTCTCTAGTGACAATGCAGCCCATCTTCCTGAAGCAGAGCCATGCTCACAAAGTAACGGATATTCCTAGAGGTCAGACATGACGTGCATTCAGCTTGGCCTGTTCCAGAAGAAGAGGGCAGTCTGGCAGGGCTGGAGGAGAGTGACCAGGGGAGTGTGGGACAGGCAGGATTCACACCACGTGGGGACATGACAGGCTGGGATAAGGAGCCTGGGCTTCCAGTCATGCCTTGGTAAGCATGGGGCACTGGTTCCAGGACTCCCCACAGATGCCAAAATCCATGGATGCTGATGCCTCTTATACAAAAGGACATAGGACTTTATTTTTTACATACAGACGTATTTTTCTTCCACGTTGTTGTCGTTTTTACAATGTTGTGTCGAATGCCAGTCTAGAGCACAATTTTCCACTTATGCATAAACATACCCATACAGTCATTGTCACATTCTCTTTCGCTGTGTCCTCCTGTGTACTTTAAATCATCTCTAGGTGACGCGCGGCATGCAAGGCAACGTGAATGCTATGTAAGCGGTTGCCGGTGTGTGGCAAGTTCAATTGTCGCTTTTCGAAACTTTCCGTTTTTTCCCGAATATTTTCAACCCACAGTTAGTTGAATCGGCTGGATCGGGGGAGCCCCTAGATACAGAGAACCCCCAAGCCCTTCCCACCTCGGAAATTTCCACTGGAAGCGCTGAAGGGGCCCAAAGAGAGGACAAGAGCGCCCTCTAGCGGCTGCAAACGCTGAGGCATTCCTTCAGCCTATGCAGCGCGGGAGAGAAGGTTTCGGGCCGACTAGCGCAAAAGGAGGGCCCGCCTGGACAGGAAGGAGGAAGGACGACAGCGGAAGCCAGCTCGCACCCTTCCTGGAGCTAGCTGGTTGCAGTGAGGGACGCCGAGGAACTGGGGACACGTCGCGTGGGGAGGCGGGGGGGCAATCCTGGCGGCCAGGAGCAGGGTTCACACAGCTGGCACCCAGTTTGCACGATCAAAATGACAAGGAGAGGGGGTGGGGGGAAGGGGCTGCCTCAGCACCGGGATCCTGACAAGGGCCATAGCGCCGCGACCTCAGCTAATGCGGCTCCCCTGCTAAGCCAGAAAAAGGAAACTGTGAGGCAAGATACTGCAGATTCCACCGCAGCCACACGGATGACTAGATCTCTAACCTGACAAAATGGAACCCTCGGAAACAGGAATCTTCCCTTTCTTCTACATTTTGACCTTGGGACAGGGAGCCACACTTCTCTGACGGGAACCGTCTTTACTCCGGCAGAGAGCTCAGTTTTCCAGGAATAAGTATGGAGAAAAAGTGTGCCGTGATGGTTTAGCAGTTCAAAGCGGAAGCCCGTCTTAGAGACGGGAAAAACATGCTTCTCAGTGAAGTCGAGGTATGGCACGAAGCAGGAGGAAGTTTAAGGAAATCTCTCTTAATATCCATTCACCAGACAAGACTAGCCAGTCCTAAAAAGGCAGCACGTTAAATCAAGGAAGATCCCTGCTTCCTTTCTGGGGCGGGAGGGGGGCGGGGGGACACGAGAAACAATGCCGCATTTTAAAACGAGCCTTGGGGCCCTAGATACGGAGAGTGTTGTTGGGTGTTGAGGCTGAGAGGTGTTGCTGAGGAGAACATAAAGCTGCGTATAGACTGGTATGGGTTCCAAGTCTACCGCTGGAAAAAAATTAGCCAATCATGAGTCCATTTGATTGGGAAAGAAGTAAATAACTCAAAAATGGGAAAGACATGGGATTAAATAGCGGTAGCGAGCAATTAAATCCAAGATGTTTATACCTATATTTTCATTGCGAATGCAACAGACTGAAAGCAACTGTCTAAAAAGCAGTCACTGTAGCCCGCGCAGGCGCACACACGCACACAATGGGGAACAGCAGAGAGGTAAAATATGCTAAATGTATCATGATTGAGAAACAAGATCTAATAGATTATCCCGTTTTTGAGACTGTTATAGCAATACTGGTCCAATTATACATAAAGTTATGAACTTAGAGATGACTTATTAAAACTTAGAGGGAATTTTAATTGGAAGACAATATAGCTTCCAAATCATTGAAGAGAAAACTAACCTCAAAAAAATTAATCAATGCAGCTAAGATGGAGTAACGGAGACCGTATTTACCATCGTAGGATAGACCCCAATGTGGATAAAATCTATGAAGCAATGCTTCTTAAGCCATGTGAAAACGATCATCCACTAGGACCTCGTCCTGCCGCCTCCATACCCAGGCTGCTAGGCCTCCTACTGCCACTACCAAGGATGTCCACCAGGTGGCGACATTGCCCCCCTCTGCTCCTGCTGCAGAGCCAGTCCTGAGCAGCCCTGCTCCAGGTTTTGGCAGGCCGCTCCCAGAAGCGCGCTCGTGGGCCTTGCTCCCTTTTAGCCACCAGCAAAGGGATCGAGGATGAGCACTGAGCCTCCTTACTCATCGAAGATCTAGGAACCTATCTGATTTCTGAGCAGCCCTTTACCCTCGTCTGCCGTCAGGTACTCTCCACCCGACTTGCAGAGTCCGCGGCTTGGGCAGCCTGCACGCTGGCCCCGGCCCGTCAGAATCTCTTCCCCCCACCCCCACCCCACCCCCACCCCCCCCCCACCCCCCGGCCAAGAGGCCACGCGCGGTCGTGAGCAGGGCTCCAGGCCTCTGGAGCCGCGCCGCTTGGACTGCGTCCTGGCCCTGGGCTCGCGAGCTCCATGCCCTTGGCTGAGTCACTTAACATCTCTAAGCTAGTTTCCTCATCAGTACAATGAGGGCATAATCGGTATGGGAGGGGGGGGGAATCAGAATCTGGGGGGGACTACATTTCTGGTGATTGAAGATTATTTTCAGTTTGAATTATACAGTGAGGGACACCATACAGTTTTTACTACTGCAGACTTCTGAAGGACAGCTTCTAGTATTCTTAAAACTAATGCATGCACGTACACACAAACACACGTGCACACACACTGACTCTGCTCCGCCTACATCCCCACGCACACACACACGGAGTCACGGACCACACACACCCCCACAACATACACACAACCACACACGTCCTCAGGCGCGCGCACACACACGCAAAGTCACTGTCACGTGCCACACACGTCCAGGCTCAACTTTAGAATTCCCAGACTCAGGGGAGTCCTGCAAAGAAAGCGACAGTGCGGGGAGAGCCGATTCCCAGTCTCTGACCGCCAGCCTGACCCTTTTCTTCCCAATGCTGGGTCCATCCCATGCCCCAAGGGGCCTTGGATGTGCACAGGGGGACACTCAGACCTCACATCCGGGCTCTGTCCGTAACCTCCATGCCAACAGCTGCCCGTTGGCCTCTCTGTGAGTCCTGGGATGCTGAACTCCGGGGAGAGCCGGTGCAGAAACTACAAGTGGGTCAGGGGCTGCTGGGGCAGGGCATTCGGGGTCCTGGGATTCCAGAGCACGGGGTGGAGCCAATGGGCGTGTCCCCTTGGCCCTGCTGACTCCACCCCGTAGAGGGCGTGGCCAGAGGGAGTGTCAGGGCCAGAGGGACCCTCTGTAGTTCAGGACCCAGGACAGCGCGGGGGGGGTGTCGGGGGTGGGGGTTGGGGGGCCGCCCCTTGCCGTGGTCTAAGGGCAGAAGCCCTAAGGAAGGGCCGGAGGAGGCTGTAAGGTATCCTCACTGCCATCAATTAAAAAAAAAAGCAAAAGCCCGCCGCAGGCGAGGGTGGGGAGGGTTTTGCTAGAACAAGGGAAGACGCTCGCAGAGGTCTGGCCGCAGAGGGCTGGGGGGCTTGCCAGGCTGATGAGGAACCGAGAGGCCGTCGGCCTCTAAACTCCACACGAATTCCTCCGGGTGACCCTGAGATGCAGGGAGACACGGAAAGCACGGTAAACACAGGCCGGAAGCTCAGCAGCCTGTTGCTTGCTTCACCGTCCGTCTGGCGTCCCCTCTGCTAGCAAGCAGCCTTTACCGCATCACCCACGGCTGACCCGGCTCAGGATTCCAGCTGATGTTCCACGGGTGGCATCACTTGCTGGTGACACGAAGCAGGCACGTTAGCCACCTCCCAAACCCTGAGGCTCCTCCTGGGAGGAGCCTGCGGGCCCCCAGTCCAGCCTCTGCGCCACGATGCTCCTTAGTGCCGCTCCCGGTTCGCTGCCCCGGCCTCTAGCTCTGGCCGGAACCTCGCTGGATTGGCGATAAATGGCACCCATGCACCACGTGTAAGCTTGGGGTCCAGATGTGACCATGGCTCGTCTCTTCTTCCCATCGATTGGGGGATTGTTCGGGCTTCGTGTCATCGTGTTGGCAGGAAGGCCAGCACCGCCCCCCTGAGACCTCCCTGAAGACACATAGAAACATAGGACACAACGCAGCCCATCTCTTTGTTTTAAAACACCTTTACAGGGCTACGATTTCTGTTCCGTCAATTAGACACATCTCACGTGTAGTATTTGATCAATTTTCATACATGTCTACACCCAGAAAGCCATCGCCACAATCAAGAGAGCTAACATGTCCACCACTCCCCAAGACGGGCAATTTTCCGATTCCCATATTTACCCCTTCCCACCGCCGTCCCTCCCTGGTAACCATAAGTTTGTTTCTCTATGTCTGTGGCTCTATTTGTCTTTTGCAGTTAAGATCATTTCTGTCTTTTTTCCTTAGATTTCACATGGAAGTTGTGTCATGCGGCATTTTTCTCTCTTCTGGCTTACTTCACTCAGAATGACTATCTCTGTGCCCAACCATGTTGCCGCAAATGGCATGGTTCCATCCTTTTTCACGGCTGTGTAGTATTCCGCGGCATAAAAAGACAACTACTTCTTTATCCAGTCACCAGTCGTTAGATGTTGGGGTTAGTTCCACGTCCTGGCTAGTACAAATAGGGCTGCTGTGAGCATTGAGGTGCATGGGACTTTTTGAGTTAGAGTTTTCTCTTGACATATCCCCAGGCGTGGGAAGGCTGGATCATCAGGTAAGTCCATTTGTAGGTTTTTAAGGAACCTCCATCCCGTCTTCTCTAGTGACAATGCAGCCCGTCTTCCTGAAGCAGAGCCATGCTCACAAAGTAACGGATATTCCTAGAGGTCAGACATGACGTGCATTCAGCTTGGCCTGTTCCAGAAGAAGAGGGCAGTCTGGCAGGGCTGGAGGAGAGTGACCAGGGGAGTGTGGGACAGGCAGGATTCACACCACGTGGGGACATGACAGGCTGGGATAAGGAGCCTGGGCTTCCAGTCATGCCTTGGTAAGCATGGGGCACTGGTTCCAGGACTCCCCACAGATGCCAAAATCCATGGATGCTGATGCCTCTTATACAAAAGGACATAGGACTTTATTTTTTACATACAGACGTATTTTTCTTCCACGTTGTTGTCGTTTTTACAATGTTGTGTCGAATGCCAGTCTAGAGCACAATTTTCCACTTATGCATAAACATACCCATACAGTCATTGTCACATTCTCTTTCGCTGTGTCCTCCTGTGTACTTTAAATCATCTCTAGGTGACGCGCGGCATGCAAGGCAACGTGAATGCTATGTAAGCGGTTGCCGGTGTGTGGCAAGTTCAATTGTCGCTTTTCGAAACTTTCCGTTTTTTCCCGAATATTTTCAACCCACAGTTAGTTGAATCGGCTGGATCGGGGGAGCCCCTAGATACAGAGAACCCCCAAGCCCTTCCCACCTCGGAAATTTCCACTGGAAGCGCTGAAGGGGCCCAAAGAGAGGACAAGAGCGCCCTCTAGCGGCTGCAAACGCTGAGGCATTCCTTCAGCCTATGCAGCGCGGGAGAGAAGGTTTCGGGCCGACTAGCGCAAAAGGAGGGCCCGCCTGGACAGGAAGGAGGAAGGACGACAGCGGAAGCCAGCTCGCACCCTTCCTGGAGCTAGCTGGTTGCAGTGAGGGACGCCGAGGAACTGGGGACACGTCGCGTGGGGAGGCGGGGGGGCAATCCTGGCGGCCAGGAGCAGGGTTCACACAGCTGGCACCCAGTTTGCACGATCAAAATGACAAGGAGAGGGGGTGGGGGGAAGGGGCTGCCTCAGCACCGGGATCCTGACAAGGGCCATAGCGCCGCGACCTCAGCTAATGCGGCTCCCCTGCTAAGCCAGAAAAAGGAAACTGTGAGGCAAGATACTGCAGATTCCACCGCAGCCACACGGATGACTAGATCTCTAACCTGACAAAATGGAACCCTCGGAAACAGGAATCTTCCCTTTCTTCTACATTTTGACCTTGGGACAGGGAGCCACACTTCTCTGACGGGAACCGTCTTTACTCCGGCAGAGAGCTCAGTTTTCCAGGAATAAGTATGGAGAAAAAGTGTGCCGTGATGGTTTAGCAGTTCAAAGCGGAAGCCCGTCTTAGAGACGGGAAAAACATGCTTCTCAGTGAAGTCGAGGTATGGCACGAAGCAGGAGGAAGTTTAAGGAAATCTCTCTTAATATCCATTCACCAGACAAGACTAGCCAGTCCTAAAAAGGCAGCACGTTAAATCAAGGAAGATTCCTGCTTCCTTTCTGGGGCGGGAGGGGGGCGGGGGGACACGAGAAACAATGCCGCATTTTAAAACGAGCCTTGGGGCCCTAGATACGGAGAGTGTTGTTGGGTGTTGAGGCTGAGAGGTGTTGCTGAGGAGAACATAAAGCTGCGTATAGACTGGTATGGGTTCCAAGTCTACCGCTGGAAAAAAATTAGCCAATCATGAGTCCATTTGATTGGGAAAGAAGTAAATAACTCAAAAATGGGAAAGACATGGGATTAAATAGCGGTAGCGAGCAATTAAATCCAAGATGTTTATACCTATATTTTCATTGCGAATGCAACAGACTGAAAGCAACTGTCTAAAAAGCAGTCACTGTAGCCCGCGCAGGCGCACACACGCACACAATGGGGAACAGCAGAGAGGTAAAATATGCTAAATGTATCATGATTGAGAAACAAGATCTAATAGATTATCCCGTTTTTGAGACTGTTATAGCAATACTGGTCCAATTATACATAAAGTTATGAACTTAGAGATGACTTATTAAAACTTAGAGGGAATTTTAATTGGAAGACAATATAGCTTCCAAATCATTGAAGAGAAAACTAACCTCAAAAAAATTAATCAATGCAGCTAAGATGGAGTAACGGAGACCGTATTTACCATCGTAGGATAGACCCCAATGTGGATAAAATCTATGAAGCAATGCTTCTTAAGCCATGTGAAAACGATCATCCACTAGGACCTCGTCCTGCCGCCTCCATACCCAGGCTGCTAGGCCTCCTACTGCCACTACCAAGGATGTCCACCAGGTGGCGACATTGCCCCCCTCTGCTCCTGCTGCAGAGCCAGTCCTGAGCAGCCCTGCTCCAGGTTTTGGCAGGCCGCTCCCAGAAGCGCGCTCGTGGGCCTTGCTCCCTTTTAGCCACCAGCAAAGGGATCGAGGATGAGCACTGAGCCTCCTTACTCATCGAAGATCTAGGAACCTATCTGATTTCTGAGCAGCCCTTTACCCTCGTCTGCCGTCAGGTACTCTCCACCCGACTTGCAGAGTCCGCGGCTTGGGCAGCCTGCACGCTGGCCCCGGCCCGTCAGAATCTCTTCCCCCCACCCCCACCCCACCCCCACCCCCACCCCACCCCCCGGCCAAGAGGCCACGCGCGGTCGTGAGCAGGGCTCCAGGCCTCTGGAGCCGCGCCGCTTGGACTGCGTCCTGGCCCTGGGCTCGCGAGCTCCATGCCCTTGGCTGAGTCACTTAACATCTCTAAGCTAGTTTCCTCATCAGTACAATGAGGGCATAATCGGTATGGGAGGGGGGGGGAATCAGAATCTGGGGGGGACTACATTTCTGGTGATTGAAGATTATTTTCAGTTTGAATTATACAGTGAGGGACACCATACAGTTTTTACTACTGCAGACTTCTGAAGGACAGCTTCTAGTATTCTTAAAACTAATGCATGCACGTACACACAAACACACGTGCACACACACTGACTCTGCTCCGCCTACATCCCCACGCACACACACACGGAGTCACGGACCACACACACCCCCACAACATACACACAACCACACACGTCCTCAGGCGCGCGCACACACACGCAAAGTCACTGTCACGTGCCACACACGTCCAGGCTCAACTTTAGAATTCCCAGACTCAGGGGAGTCCTGCAAAGAAAGCGACAGTGCGGGGAGAGCCGATTCCCAGTCTCTGACCGCCAGCCTGACCCTTTTCTTCCCAATGCTGGGTCCATCCCATGCCCCAAGGGGCCTTGGATGTGCACAGGGGGACACTCAGACCTCACATCCGGGCTCTGTCCGTAACCTCCATGCCAACAGCTGCCCGTTGGCCTCTCTGTGAGTCCTGGGATGCTGAACTCCGGGGAGAGCCGGTGCAGAAACTACAAGTGGGTCAGGGGCTGCTGGGGCAGGGCATTCGGGGTCCTGGGATTCCAGAGCACGGGGTGGAGCCAATGGGCGTGTCCCCTTGGCCCTGCTGACTCCACCCCGTAGAGGGCGTGGCCAGAGGGAGTGTCAGGGCCAGAGGGACCCTCTGTAGTTCAGGACCCAGGACAGCGCGGGGGGGGTGTCGGGGGTGGGGGTTGGGGGGCCGCCCCTTGCCGTGGTCTAAGGGCAGAAGCCCTAAGGAAGGGCCGGAGGAGGCTGTAAGGTATCCTCACTGCCATCAATTAAAAAAAAAAGCAAAAGCCCGCCGCAGGCGAGGGTGGGGAGGGTTTTGCTAGAACAAGGGAAGACGCTCGCAGAGGTCTGGCCGCAGAGGGCTGGGGGGCTTGCCAGGCTGATGAGGAACCGAGAGGCCGTCGGCCTCTAAACTCCACACGAATTCCTCCGGGTGACCCTGAGATGCAGGGAGACACGGAAAGCACGGTAAACACAGGCCGGAAGCTCAGCAGCCTGTTGCTTGCTTCACCGTCCGTCTGGCGTCCCCTCTGCTAGCAAGCAGCCTTTACCGCATCACCCACGGCTGACCCGGCTCAGGATTCCAGCTGATGTTCCACGGGTGGCATCACTTGCTGGTGACACGAAGCAGGCACGTTAGCCACCTCCCAAACCCTGAGGCTCCTCCTGGGAGGAGCCTGCGGGCCCCCAGTCCAGCCTCTGCGCCACGATGCTCCTTAGTGCCGCTCCCGGTTCGCTGCCCCGGCCTCTAGCTCTGGCCGGAACCTCGCTGGATTGGCGATAAATGGCACCCATGCACCACGTGTAAGCTTGGGGTCCAGATGTGACCATGGCTCGTCTCTTCTTCCCATCGATTGGGGGATTGTTCGGGCTTCGTGTCATCGTGTTGGCAGGAAGGCCAGCACCGCCCCCCTGAGACCTCCCTGAAGACACATAGAAACATAGGACACAACGCAGCCCATCTCTTTGTTTTAAAACACCTTTACAGGGCTACGATTTCTGTTCCGTCAATTAGACACATCTCACGTGTAGTATTTGATCAATTTTCATACATGTCTACACCCAGAAAGCCATCGCCACAATCAAGAGAGCTAACATGTCCACCACTCCCCAAGACGGGCAATTTTCCGATTCCCATATTTACCCCTTCCCACCGCCGTCCCTCCCTGGTAACCATAAGTTTGTTTCTCTATGTCTGTGGCTCTATTTGTCTTTTGCAGTTAAGATCATTTCTGTCTTTTTTCCTTAGATTTCACATGGAAGTTGTGTCATGCGGCATTTTTCTCTCTTCTGGCTTACTTCACTCAGAATGACTATCTCTGTGCCCAACCATGTTGCCGCAAATGGCATGGTTCCACCCTTTTTCACGGCTGTGTAGTATTCCGCGGCATAAAAAGACAACTACTTCTTTATCCAGTCACCAGTCGTTAGATGTTGGGGTTAGTTCCACGTCCTGGCTAATACAAATAGGGCTGCTGTGAGCATTGAGGTGCATGGGACTTTTTGAGTTAGAGTTTTCTCTTGACATATCCCCAGGCGTGGGAAGGCTGGATCATCAGGTAAGTCCATTTGTAGGTTTTTAAGGAACCTCCATCCCGTCTTCTCTAGTGACAATGCAGCCCGTCTTCCTGAAGCAGAGCCATGCTCACAAAGTAACGGATATTCCTAGAGGTCAGACATGACGTGCATTCAGCTTGGCCTGTTCCAGAAGAAGAGGGCAGTCTGGCAGGGCTGGAGGAGAGTGACCAGGGGAGTGTGGGACAGGCAGGATTCACACCACGTGGGGACATGACAGGCTGGGATAAGGAGCCTGGGCTTCCAGTCATGCCTTGGTAAGCATGGGGCACTGGTTCCAGGACTCCCCACAGATGCCAAAATCCATGGATGCTGATGCCTCTTATACAAAAGGACATAGGACTTTATTTTTTACATACAGACGTATTTTTCTTCCACGTTGTTGTCGTTTTTACAATGTTGTGTCGAATGCCAGTCTAGAGCACAATTTTCCACTTATGCATAAACATACCCATACAGTCATTGTCACATTCTCTTTCGCTGTGTCCTCCTGTGTACTTTAAATCATCTCTAGGTGACGCGCGGCATGCAAGGCAACGTGAATGCTATGTAAGCGGTTGCCGGTGTGTGGCAAGTTCAATTGTCGCTTTTCGAAACTTTCCGTTTTTTCCCGAATATTTTCAACCCACAGTTAGTTGAATCGGCTGGATCGGGGGAGCCCCTAGATACAGAGAACCCCCAAGCCCTTCCCACCTCGGAAATTTCCACTGGAAGCGCTGAAGGGGCCCAAAGAGAGGACAAGAGCGCCCTCTAGCGGCTGCAAACGCTGAGGCATTCCTTCAGCCTATGCAGCGCGGGAGAGAAGGTTTCGGGCCGACTAGCGCAAAAGGAGGGCCCGCCTGGACAGGAAGGAGGAAGGACGACAGCGGAAGCCAGCTCGCACCCTTCCTGGAGCTAGCTGGTTGCAGTGAGGGACGCCGAGGAACTGGGGACACGTCGCGTGGGGAGGCGGGGGGGCAATCCTGGCGGCCAGGAGCAGGGTTCACACAGCTGGCACCCAGTTTGCACGATCAAAATGACAAGGAGAGGGGGTGGGGGGAAGGGGCTGCCTCAGCACCGGGATCCTGACAAGGGCCATAGCGCCGCGACCTCAGCTAATGCGGCTCCCCTGCTAAGCCAGAAAAAGGAAACTGTGAGGCAAGATACTGCAGATTCCACCGCAGCCACACGGATGACTAGATCTCTAACCTGACAAAATGGAACCCTCGGAAACAGGAATCTTCCCTTTCTTCTACATTTTGACCTTGGGACAGGGAGCCACACTTCTCTGACGGGAACCGTCTTTACTCCGGCAGAGAGCTCAGTTTTCCAGGAATAAGTATGGAGAAAAAGTGTGCCGTGATGGTTTAGCAGTTCAAAGCGGAAGCCCGTCTTAGAGACGGGAAAAACATGCTTCTCAATGAAGTCGAGGTATGGCACGAAGCAGGAGGAAGTTTAAGGAAATCTCTCTTAATATCCATTCACCAGACAAGACTAGCCAGTCCTAAAAAGGCAGCACGTTAAATCAAGGAAGATCCCTGCTTCCTTTCTGGGGCGGGAGGGGGGCGGGGGGACACGAGAAACAATGCCGCATTTTAAAACGAGCCTTGGGGCCCTAGATACGGAGAGTGTTGTTGGGTGTTGAGGCTGAGAGGTGTTGCTGAGGAGAACATAAAGCTGCGTATAGACTGGTATGGGTTCCAAGTCTACCGCTGGAAAAAAATTAGCCAATCATGAGTCCATTTGATTGGGAAAGAAGTAAATAACTCAAAAATGGGAAAGACATGGGATTAAATAGCGGTAGCGAGCAATTAAATCCAAGATGTTTATACCTATATTTTCATTGCGAATGCAACAGACTGAAAGCAACTGTCTAAAAAGCAGTCACTGTAGCCCGCGCAGGCGCACACACGCACACAATGGGGAACAGCAGAGAGGTAAAATATGCTAAATGTATCATGATTGAGAAACAAGATCTAATAGATTATCCCGTTTTTGAGACTGTTATAGCAATACTGGTCCAATTATACATAAAGTTATGAACTTAGAGATGACTTATTAAAACTTAGAGGGAATTTTAATTGGAAGACAATATAGCTTCCAAATCATTGAAGAGAAAACTAACCTCAAAAAAATTAATCAATGCAGCTAAGATGGAGTAACGGAGACCGTATTTACCATCGTAGGATAGACCCCAATGTGGATAAAATCTATGAAGCAATGCTTCTTAAGCCATGTGAAAACGATCATCCACTAGGACCTCGTCCTGCCGCCTCCATACCCAGGCTGCTAGGCCTCCTACTGCCACTACCAAGGATGTCCACCAGGTGGCGACATTGCCCCCCTCTGCTCCTGCTGCAGAGCCAGTCCTGAGCAGCCCTGCTCCAGGTTTTGGCAGGCCGCTCCCAGAAGCGCGCTCGTGGGCCTTGCTCCCTTTTAGCCACCAGCAAAGGGATCGAGGATGAGCACTGAGCCTCCTTACTCATCGAAGATCTAGGAACCTATCTGATTTCTGAGCAGCCCTTTACCCTCGTCTGCCGTCAGGTACTCTCCACCCGACTTGCAGAGTCCGCGGCTTGGGCAGCCTGCACGCTGGCCCCGGCCCGTCAGAATCTCTTCCCCCCACCCCCACCCCACCCCCACCCCCACCCCACCCCCCGGCCAAGAGGCCACGCGCGGTCGTGAGCAGGGCTCCAGGCCTCTGGAGCCGCGCCGCTTGGACTGCGTCCTGGCCCTGGGCTCGCGAGCTCCATGCCCTTGGCTGAGTCACTTAACATCTCTAAGCTAGTTTCCTCATCAGTACAATGAGGGCATAATCGGTATGGGAGGGGGGGGGAATCAGAATCTGGGGGGGACTACATTTCTGGTGATTGAAGATTATTTTCAGTTTGAATTATACAGTGAGGGACACCATACAGTTTTTACTACTGCAGACTTCTGAAGGACAGCTTCTAGTATTCTTAAAACTAATGCATGCACGTACACACAAACACACGTGCACACACACTGACTCTGCTCCGCCTACATCCCCACGCACACACACACGGAGTCACGGACCACACACACCCCCACAACATACACACAACCACACACGTCCTCAGGCGCGCGCACACACACGCAAAGTCACTGTCACGTGCCACACACGTCCAGGCTCAACTTTAGAATTCCCAGACTCAGGGGAGTCCTGCAAAGAAAGCGACAGTGCGGGGAGAGCCGATTCCCAGTCTCTGACCGCCAGCCTGACCCTTTTCTTCCCAATGCTGGGTCCATCCCATGCCCCAAGGGGCCTTGGATGTGCACAGGGGGACACTCAGACCTCACATCCGGGCTCTGTCCGTAACCTCCATGCCAACAGCTGCCCGTTGGCCTCTCTGTGAGTCCTGGGATGCTGAACTCCGGGGAGAGCCGGTGCAGAAACTACAAGTGGGTCAGGGGCTGCTGGGGCAGGGCATTCGGGGTCCTGGGATTCCAGAGCACGGGGTGGAGCCAATGGGCGTGTCCCCTTGGCCCTGCTGACTCCACCCCGTAGAGGGCGTGGCCAGAGGGAGTGTCAGGGCCAGAGGGACCCTCTGTAGTTCAGGACCCAGGACAGCGCGGGGGGGGTGTCGGGGGTGGGGGTTGGGGGGCCGCCCCTTGCCGTGGTCTAAGGGCAGAAGCCCTAAGGAAGGGCCGGAGGAGGCTGTAAGGTATCCTCACTGCCATCAATTAAAAAAAAAAGCAAAAGCCCGCCGCAGGCGAGGGTGGGGAGGGTTTTGCTAGAACAAGGGAAGACGCTCGCAGAGGTCTGGCCGCAGAGGGCTGGGGGGCTTGCCAGGCTGATGAGGAACCGAGAGGCCGTCGGCCTCTAAACTCCACACGAATTCCTCCGGGTGACCCTGAGATGCAGGGAGACACGGAAAGCACGGTAAACACAGGCCGGAAGCTCAGCAGCCTGTTGCTTGCTTCACCGTCCGTCTGGCGTCCCCTCTGCTAGCAAGCAGCCTTTACCGCATCACCCACGGCTGACCCGGCTCAGGATTCCAGCTGATGTTCCACGGGTGGCATCACTTGCTGGTGACACGAAGCAGGCACGTTAGCCACCTCCCAAACCCTGAGGCTCCTCCTGGGAGGAGCCTGCGGGCCCCCAGTCCAGCCTCTGCGCCACGATGCTCCTTAGTGCCGCTCCCGGTTCGCTGCCCCGGCCTCTAGCTCTGGCCGGAACCTCGCTGGATTGGCGATAAATGGCACCCATGCACCACGTGTAAGCTTGGGGTCCAGATGTGACCATGGCTCGTCTCTTCTTCCCATCGATTGGGGGATTGTTCGGGCTTCGTGTCATCGTGTTGGCAGGAAGGCCAGCACCGCCCCCCTGAGACCTCCCTGAAGACACATAGAAACATAGGACACAACGCAGCCCATCTCTTTGTTTTAAAACACCTTTACAGGGCTACGATTTCTGTTCCGTCAATTAGACACATCTCACGTGTAGTATTTGATCAATTTTCATACATGTCTACACCCAGAAAGCCATCGCCACAATCAAGAGAGCTAACATGTCCACCACTCCCCAAGACGGGCAATTTTCCGATTCCCATATTTACCCCTTCCCACCGCCGTCCCTCCCTGGTAACCATAAGTTTGTTTCTCTATGTCTGTGGCTCTATTTGTCTTTTGCAGTTAAGATCATTTCTGTCTTTTTTCCTTAGATTTCACATGGAAGTTGTGTCATGCGGCATTTTTCTCTCTTCTGGCTTACTTCACTCAGAATGACTATCTCTGTGCCCAACCATGTTGCCGCAAATGGCATGGTTCCATCCTTTTTCACGGCTGTGTAGTATTCCGCGGCATAAAAAGACAACTACTTCTTTATCCAGTCACCAGTCGTTAGATGTTGGGGTTAGTTCCACGTCCTGGCTAGTACAAATAGGGCTGCTGTGAGCATTGAGGTGCATGGGACTTTTTGAGTTAGAGTTTTCTCTTGACATATCCCCAGGCGTGGGAAGGCTGGATCATCAGGTAAGTCCATTTGTAGGTTTTTAAGGAACCTCCATCCCGTCTTCTCTAGTGACAATGCAGCCCGTCTTCCTGAAGCAGAGCCATGCTCACAAAGTAACGGATATTCCTAGAGGTCAGACATGACGTGCATTCAGCTTGGCCTGTTCCAGAAGAAGAGGGCAGTCTGGCAGGGCTGGAGGAGAGTGACCAGGGGAGTGTGGGACAGGCAGGATTCACACCACGTGGGGACATGACAGGCTGGGATAAGGAGCCTGGGCTTCCAGTCATGCCTTGGTAAGCATGGGGCACTGGTTCCAGGACTCCCCACAGATGCCAAAATCCATGGATGCTGATGCCTCTTATACAAAAGGACATAGGACTTTATTTTTTACATACAGACGTATTTTTCTTCCACGTTGTTGTCGTTTTTACAATGTTGTGTCGAATGCCAGTCTAGAGCACAATTTTCCACTTATGCATAAACATACCCATACAGTCATTGTCACATTCTCTTTCGCTGTGTCCTCCTGTGTACTTTAAATCATCTCTAGGTGACGCGCGGCATGCAAGGCAACGTGAATGCTATGTAAGCGGTTGCCGGTGTGTGGCAAGTTCAATTGTCGCTTTTCGAAACTTTCCGTTTTTTCCCGAATATTTTCAACCCACAGTTAGTTGAATCGGCTGGATCGGGGGAGCCCCTAGATACAGAGAACCCCCAAGCCCTTCCCACCTCGGAAATTTCCACTGGAAGCGCTGAAGGGGCCCAAAGAGAGGACAAGAGCGCCCTCTAGCGGCTGCAAACGCTGAGGCATTCCTTCAGCCTATGCAGCGCGGGAGAGAAGGTTTCGGGCCGACTAGCGCAAAAGGAGGGCCCGCCTGGACAGGAAGGAGGAAGGACGACAGCGGAAGCCAGCTCGCACCCTTCCTGGAGCTAGCTGGTTGCAGTGAGGGACGCCGAGGAACTGGGGACACGTCGCGTGGGGAGGCGGGGGGGCAATCCTGGCGGCCAGGAGCAGGGTTCACACAGCTGGCACCCAGTTTGCACGATCAAAATGACAAGGAGAGGGGGTGGGGGGAAGGGGCTGCCTCAGCACCGGGATCCTGACAAGGGCCATAGCGCCGCGACCTCAGCTAATGCGGCTCCCCTGCTAAGCCAGAAAAAGGAAACTGTGAGGCAAGATACTGCAGATTCCACCGCAGCCACACGGATGACTAGATCTCTAACCTGACAAAATGGAACCCTCGGAAACAGGAATCTTCCCTTTCTTCTACATTTTGACCTTGGGACAGGGAGCCACACTTCTCTGACGGGAACCGTCTTTACTCCGGCAGAGAGCTCAGTTTTCCAGGAATAAGTATGGAGAAAAAGTGTGCCGTGATGGTTTAGCAGTTCAAAGCGGAAGCCCGTCTTAGAGACGGGAAAAACATGCTTCTCAATGAAGTCGAGGTATGGCACGAAGCAGGAGGAAGTTTAAGGAAATCTCTCTTAATATCCATTCACCAGACAAGACTAGCCAGTCCTAAAAAGGCAGCACGTTAAATCAAGGAAGATTCCTGCTTCCTTTCTGGGGCGGGAGGGGGGCGGGGGGACACGAGAAACAATGCCGCATTTTAAAACGAGCCTTGGGGCCCTAGATACGGAGAGTGTTGTTGGGTGTTGAGGCTGAGAGGTGTTGCTGAGGAGAACATAAAGCTGCGTATAGACTGGTATGGGTTCCAAGTCTACCGCTGGAAAAAAATTAGCCAATCATGAGTCCATTTGATTGGGAAAGAAGTAAATAACTCAAAAATGGGAAAGACATGGGATTAAATAGCGGTAGCGAGCAATTAAATCCAAGATGTTTATACCTATATTTTCATTGCGAATGCAACAGACTGAAAGCAACTGTCTAAAAAGCAGTCACTGTAGCCCGCGCAGGCGCACACACGCACACAATGGGGAACAGCAGAGAGGTAAAATATGCTAAATGTATCATGATTGAGAAACAAGATCTAATAGATTATCCCGTTTTTGAGACTGTTATAGCAATACTGGTCCAATTATACATAAAGTTATGAACTTAGAGATGACTTATTAAAACTTAGAGGGAATTTTAATTGGAAGACAATATAGCTTCCAAATCATTGAAGAGAAAACTAACCTCAAAAAAATTAATCAATGCAGCTAAGATGGAGTAACGGAGACCGTATTTACCATCGTAGGATAGACCCCAATGTGGATAAAATCTATGAAGCAATGCTTCTTAAGCCATGTGAAAACGATCATCCACTAGGACCTCGTCCTGCCGCCTCCATACCCAGGCTGCTAGGCCTCCTACTGCCACTACCAAGGATGTCCACCAGGTGGCGACATTGCCCCCCTCTGCTCCTGCTGCAGAGCCAGTCCTGAGCAGCCCTGCTCCAGGTTTTGGCAGGCCGCTCCCAGAAGCGCGCTCGTGGGCCTTGCTCCCTTTTAGCCACCAGCAAAGGGATCGAGGATGAGCACTGAGCCTCCTTACTCATCGAAGATCTAGGAACCTATCTGATTTCTGAGCAGCCCTTTACCCTCGTCTGCCGTCAGGTACTCTCCACCCGACTTGCAGAGTCCGCGGCTTGGGCAGCCTGCACGCTGGCCCCGGCCCGTCAGAATCTCTTCCCCCCACCCCCACCCCACCCCCACCCCCACCCCACCCCCCGGCCAAGAGGCCACGCGCGGTCGTGAGCAGGGCTCCAGGCCTCTGGAGCCGCGCCGCTTGGACTGCGTCCTGGCCCTGGGCTCGCGAGCTCCATGCCCTTGGCTGAGTCACTTAACATCTCTAAGCTAGTTTCCTCATCAGTACAATGAGGGCATAATCGGTATGGGAGGGGGGGGGAATCAGAATCTGGGGGGGACTACATTTCTGGTGATTGAAGATTATTTTCAGTTTGAATTATACAGTGAGGGACACCATACAGTTTTTACTACTGCAGACTTCTGAAGGACAGCTTCTAGTATTCTTAAAACTAATGCATGCACGTACACACAAACACACGTGCACACACACTGACTCTGCTCCGCCTACATCCCCACGCACACACACACGGAGTCACGGACCACACACACCCCCACAACATACACACAACCACACACGTCCTCAGGCGCGCGCACACACACGCAAAGTCACTGTCACGTGCCACACACGTCCAGGCTCAACTTTAGAATTCCCAGACTCAGGGGAGTCCTGCAAAGAAAGCGACAGTGCGGGGAGAGCCGATTCCCAGTCTCTGACCGCCAGCCTGACCCTTTTCTTCCCAATGCTGGGTCCATCCCATGCCCCAAGGGGCCTTGGATGTGCACAGGGGGACACTCAGACCTCACATCCGGGCTCTGTCCGTAACCTCCATGCCAACAGCTGCCCGTTGGCCTCTCTGTGAGTCCTGGGATGCTGAACTCCGGGGAGAGCCGGTGCAGAAACTACAAGTGGGTCAGGGGCTGCTGGGGCAGGGCATTCGGGGTCCTGGGATTCCAGAGCACGGGGTGGAGCCAATGGGCGTGTCCCCTTGGCCCTGCTGACTCCACCCCGTAGAGGGCGTGGCCAGAGGGAGTGTCAGGGCCAGAGGGACCCTCTGTAGTTCAGGACCCAGGACAGCGCGGGGGGGGTGTCGGGGGTGGGGGTTGGGGGGCCGCCCCTTGCCGTGGTCTAAGGGCAGAAGCCCTAAGGAAGGGCCGGAGGAGGCTGTAAGGTATCCTCACTGCCATCAATTAAAAAAAAAAGCAAAAGCCCGCCGCAGGCGAGGGTGGGGAGGGTTTTGCTAGAACAAGGGAAGACGCTCGCAGAGGTCTGGCCGCAGAGGGCTGGGGGGCTTGCCAGGCTGATGAGGAACCGAGAGGCCGTCGGCCTCTAAACTCCACACGAATTCCTCCGGGTGACCCTGAGATGCAGGGAGACACGGAAAGCACGGTAAACACAGGCCGGAAGCTCAGCAGCCTGTTGCTTGCTTCACCGTCCGTCTGGCGTCCCCTCTGCTAGCAAGCAGCCTTTACCGCATCACCCACGGCTGACCCGGCTCAGGATTCCAGCTGATGTTCCACGGGTGGCATCACTTGCTGGTGACACGAAGCAGGCACGTTAGCCACCTCCCAAACCCTGAGGCTCCTCCTGGGAGGAGCCTGCGGGCCCCCAGTCCAGCCTCTGCGCCACGATGCTCCTTAGTGCCGCTCCCGGTTCGCTGCCCCGGCCTCTAGCTCTGGCCGGAACCTCGCTGGATTGGCGATAAATGGCACCCATGCACCACGTGTAAGCTTGGGGTCCAGATGTGACCATGGCTCGTCTCTTCTTCCCATCGATTGGGGGATTGTTCGGGCTTCGTGTCATCGTGTTGGCAGGAAGGCCAGCACCGCCC